>NW_019265184.1:331375-407355 GCF_002742605.1 Olea europaea var. sylvestris
AAAATGAGTTTTTGACTTATATTGACTTAATAGTAGAGTGAAAGATATGATCGATGATTGAGATTGACACAATTTCATATCTCGTAATTGATCGGATCATATTGACGAAGGGATTATAGCTTCACGGTAAACGAACGAATTTGATTTTGTCATACCACGTGACATTTTCCGTCACATGTATTGCCCTGACACATTGCTAGATGTCAATCAGGGACGACGAGTGTGAATTGACGATAAATTAAAATGGTGTTTTAATTTATCAATTTTGATTAGATCAAAATAATATTTCATGTCGTTAGGTATCGTGGTCAGGAACCTAATGGGTCGCACGCAAAAGAGAATTAGAAGATTGCAAATTGCCAATTGGTTAATTTAACAATCGTTGGATAAATTAATTAATTGGATTTGTTATTTATATTCCCGAATTAATTAATTAGACTAATTAATTCACGGACCGGATTTAATTAATTGGATTAATTAAATATTGGACCGGACCGGGCCGAGTCCGCTTGGGTTTAAACAAATACATAGCTAGGGTTTGAGGTCCATAATATTTTCATTATTCTTGCTGGCACAAGAGAAAACCCTAGAAGTTGCAATCTTATTCTCTGTGTGAATCATCGTTGGAGGCTGGACAATTGGACAGCTATGGTGGCAAATCAAGGTTGATGGAACGAAAAGAAAAGCAAAAAGATTGCAGATCTGGAAAATGTACAATCTTATCACAATTTCTATCTAAACACAAAGGCGATTTTTAGTGGGAATCGAAAATTATTTTAAATTTCGCTGTGCATGTATATGTACGTTTAACAATTGTATGGTAGTCAAATGCATAAATCTTCTATATTCTCTCGAAATTCATTTCAAGATCTATATCATAGACACATCGAATGATCTAAATGAATATCGAAAATAGTTAAACGTACATCAAATGCGTGTATTAAAAAAGTTGACACAAAAAAATTAATCGTCCAATTATTTTTTTCTTCTCCTGGCAACCAGGAGCACTTGCACCTGGCTGTGCGGAGCAACTTAATTTTTATTTATTATTATTATTATTACTATTTTTTTAAGTATGAAATCAATTTTTTCCTTTTTTCTTAAGGGTATTGCACAAAATTTTTTTTACACGATTTAAATTGTATCCTTAAGATATTGCACAAAAATTAGTAAATGGGTAGCGTGTGGGGGTGGGGAGTTGAAAAAGGCAAAAGGCAATAAAATGAATAAAAAATTGAAAATCGGGAAAAGGCTCTCTTCCCGATTCGGGGAAGAGAGCAGTTCTGATAACTTGCATAGCCAAGTCACGAGTGGGCAACACTACCAAAGTGCGTAGACATTTTATCGCATGAGTTGACAACGTCTGCACAATTAGTAAAGCATAAGAAACAGTTTTTCCACTCTCCATAGGTGAATTTATACATAGATCACGTTCAGAGGTCCAATTTTCTCTTGTCAAACTATGACCTGCACGGCTCGTGTTACATAAAGCTACCTCTAACTTGAAAATGAATACTACTAAAATAAGGAAAGAAAGGAGGGTGACAAGGGGAAAAGGAGAAATCGGACCATTGAATGAGTAACAAATTATTCAATTAATCTAACCACAGTATAATAAGTTGTGATGGTATTAATACATCCATAATTTAATGAAATCCCCTTTCGCCAACTGCCAGAGATTTCCACTCAGCACAACAAACAAGAAAATATACGAAAAATAAAATAAATACATTGTCCAACTGCAATAGTACGATCATTGAACAAATATTACTTAGGTTCCAGAAAATGGAGGATATTAAGAGGACATTCTTCATAGAGGCTGTTGTCAATTGGATTTCACATCCATGGCAACACAGGCACACTTGTCTTTTTTTGTTCTATAGCCACCTTCATTACTTCAATCCAAATCCTTTTAAACCATTAAAAATCAAGTCGTCGTTTCTTGCACTATTTAGCTACCAACATATGAGTGCAAAGCCACACTTATGAAGGTAAACTATCATAAATAACTGCAAAGATTTCAACTTAATGTCATCACACTTGTAATCTAGTTGAACATTTCGAATTCATTAAAAAGTAAACAAATTTGCTAAATTCCACTAATGTTGTAGAATGTATAAAAAGGCGTAGATGAATAAACAGATAAAAGCAAATAAATAAAAATGAAAAGCTTCAAAATAATATATAAAAAATAATTGCAGTTCGCGTTTATCGTTACCAAATACATATTAAATAACGGTCAAATGAACCAAATAGTAAGTTGTATGTAATATATAAAGTTAGGTTTGAAATTTTAATACCTCAACTGTGTAGAAGAATTGAAATTTCTGGTCATTGCCTTTCTTTGCCTGTTGCATATGGCTGATTCTGGGTTTAATAATTTGGGAAAATTGGTTTACTGTTTTGGATGGGCTAAACATTATTTCTAGATGGGCTAAAATGGTTTTAGTCCATAAATTTCAATATCATAAAATTTAAAAACAATGAGCTTGACCAAATCGAACTTAGTCTAATCCAGTTTGAGTCCACAGTACAATGTGATTCAGTTTGGGGTGATAAATTAGTCCATCTGCTCGGACGGCCCTTGACCTAACCTAAGCCAAGGCCATTTTTACTCGTCACAGGATTGTGTGCCGCCTACTTTTTGTAGGCAACTACAGTAGCTGTTTGCAACAATTTAGAATTAAAAAAAAAAACTCGAGCTAAGTCAATTTTGTTTAGTGAAGCTCGAGGCAAGCCACGGGAATGGCCAGACTTTTGGCTTCGCTCGACTTTTTTGTGTGACAATGTCTCAGCCGCGAACTTCGTTAAACAAGATAAAGCATAATCAGGCACCCACTGTGCCAAAATCCATTTCAAATTAGAATTTTTATTATCCAGCGCTACATATTTAGGATTATGTAATAAATATGTCTTATATGCAATATAATTTCTAAATTCGTAACATAATTACTGTAAACATCTATGGCCCTATATGTTTCATTATTCATTTCAATTTGTTCAACTAGAATTACTATTTAGACACGTATAGATTTTATTTCTTATGCGATCCAAAATGAATGTAACAATTCTGAGTTTCGATTCATGTCACACTCAAGAATAGTTCGGATAAAGAAGCACAACACTGAAAAACAATAAATACCTCGATGTATCAAATTGTGCACATTTCCGCATTTGAGAAACGCTATCAAGGGGGTCTTTTATATACCAAATATCAGACCAAACTAATACTAGTCCTATAGCGTTAATTACCTTGAATAATTAAAAACACAATAATTCCGACACAGTAATCAGTGAGTAAATTAACTAGGTTATTCTATTCATTTAGTGTGAAATACAGCGACAGTACAGCACACGAACACAATGCAACAACTTAAAAAATTACGTCCGAACGCAGGTTAAGTAAATTCTTTGTTTAAAGAAGGACAATAATTGAGGTAAAGAAGAATAACGAGTAAGGTAGAGGGCCAACTGATTCGTGTATATAAAACTTGCAACTATTTTGACTCAATCATCAATAAACTGATTTACCAAAATCATTAGAAAAAGTACTTATTCTTGTATATTTTTTTACAATGGGGTACTTACCAAGTGAGTTGAAACTAACATAGAATTTTGATAATCATAGAGCGCTCTCTTTTCGTTGCAGTTTCTTTGTTGCTGTCGTTGTATCAAAGCCGTTTGTTTTTGTTTAGGGCTAATGGGTGTAAAGGTAAAAAAAAAAAAAAAAATGAAATTTTTTTTAATAGAAATAATGATCAAAGGCTAAAAGAAAATTTTGATGAGGGTGAAAAGGCATTTTGCAGCCATTACCACCATCATAGACAATGAGAAAATGCATGGATATGACCATTTGATCCAATCATATATTCACAATGGCCTTTGACCATTTAAAAAAAAGGATAAAAGTTAAAATAAAGTTTTATATCATTTGCCAAAATTACTCCTATCTTCTACAAAGACAGAAGAGAGGAAAAAAAAAAAAAGTAAAAAAAAAAAAAAAAAAAAAAAAAAAAAAAAAAAAAAAAAAAAAAAAAAAAAAGAACAAAAAAAGAGAGAACAAATTCACAGTTTTTACGGTTCGGATCATATCGAAGTTGCCATCCTCATAGCTTACCCAACGTTGACAACCACAAAACTCCGTTATTATCGTCAACAATGTTAGTTTTTTGGGATTAAGAGATTGATTTTTCATTTTGCATGTTTTGTGAATTTGTGTACTAATTGTTATTTATGATGTTATTCTTCATTATTTAGGTAGATTATTGGGTTTAGAATAGATTTCGGAAAAACTTTAACTTACAGTCAACTATGCTTTATTGACTTTCAACAGTTGGACTGGGCCAATTGCTTTTACAGTCGAACTAAGCTGAGTATTTTTATAGCTAGCCCAACCTACGGTTGACGGTCAACAAAGCACAATCGTCGAAAATGGCAAGAAATCGTCATTTTCGATAGGTTAAAGCTTTTTTTTGGGGCAAAATTCATCCTAAACCCAATAATCTACCTAAATAATGAAGAATAAACATTATAAATAACAATTTAGTATACAAATTTATAAAACATGCAAAATAAAAAATCAATCTCTTAATCCCTAAAAACTAATTTTGTTGAAGATAATAATCGAGTTTTGTGGTTGTCAGCTTTGGATAGACTGTGAGGATGAGAACTTCGATCAGATCCCAACTGTAAAGATTGTGTGAATTTTTTCCTTTTTTTGCTATTTTCGTCTCCTCTTCTATTTTTGTGGAAGATGGGGGTAATTTTGGCGAATGATATATAAAATTCTATTTAACTTTTATTCTTTTTCTCAAATGGTCAAAGGTCATTGTGGAAATATGGCTAGGTCAAATGGTCATTTCCATGTATTTCCTCGTTATCTCCAATGGTGGTAATGGCTGCAAAAGGCCTTTTGATCCTCGTCAAAACTTTCTTTTAGCTTTTGACCGTTATTTCTAATAAAACAATGTTTTCATTTTCTGTTTTACTTTTACACCAATTAGCCTTGAACAAAAACATACGGCTTTGAAACAGCGGCAAGAGCAAAGAAACAACAACGAAGAAGAAGAACGCGATTAATTGTCAAAATTCTATTTTCGTTTAAAGTCACTTGGTAAGTACCCCATTATAAAAAAATATACAAGAATAAGTACTTTTTTTCCCAATGATTTTGGTAAATTAGGTGATTGATGATTGAGTCAAGATAGTTGCAATTTATATATACACAAATCAGTTGGCCCTCTACCTTGCTCGTTCTTCTTCTTTACCTCAATTACTGTCTTTTTTAAAGAAAGAATTTTAAGTTGTCATTGTGTTCATGTGTTATACTTTTGTTGTATTTGGCATTGAAGGATAGAATAACCCGGTCAATTTACTTGTTGATTATTGGATTTGAATTATTGTGTTTTTAGTGTTCAAGGTGATTAACGCCATACTACTAATATTAGTTTGGTATGATATTTGACATGTACTCTCCCCTTTGATAGTGTTTCTGGTGCACAATTTGATACATCAGAGGTATTATTGGGTTGTGCTTCTTTATTCGAACTATTCTCGAATGCGACATGAATCGAAACTCAGAGTTATTACATTCATTTTGGATCGCATAAAAAATAAAATCTATACGTGTCTAAATAGTAATGCTAATTGAACAAATTAAAACATATAAGGCTATAGATGTTTACAGTATCATGTTACGACTTAGAGACTATATTGCATATATGAGACGTTTAATACATAATTCTAAATATGTAGTGTTAAATAATAAAAATTCTAGTTTGAAATGGAGTTTGGCTTATTGGGGTGCCTAATTATGCTTTATCTTGTTTAACGAAGTTTGCGACCAGAAGAAAATTTGGCTCGAGCTTTTTTGAATCGAGTTGAGTCGAGCCAAGCCAAAGCCTGACCGAGAATCTGTGGCTTGGCTCGAGCTTCATTAAACAAAATTGACTCGACTTGAGTTTTTTTAATTTTAAATTGTTGCAAGTAGTTGCCTATAAAAAGTAGGTAGCACACAGGCCAAAATGGCATTGGCTCGTGCTGGGTGATAGGCCGTCTGAGCAAATGGGCTAATTTAACACTCATATTCGAATCCCATTGTACTATGGACTCAAACTAGATTAGATTAAATCCGATTTGGTCTAGCCCATTTTTTATTTTATGATATTGAAATTTGTTGAAACTATTTTAGGCTATCTAAAACAGTAAACTAGTTGTCCAAATTATTAGATCTATAATCAACCATATGCAATAGGCAAAGAAACACAAGAACTACAGAAAATTCCAATTCTTCTACACAGATCAGGTATTAAAATTTCAAACTCTAACTTTATAGATTACTTGTAATTTATTATTTGGTTCTTTTGATCGTTGTTTAGTATATATTTGGTACGAATAAATGCAATCTGCAATTATTTTCTAATATATTTTTTGAAGCTTTTCATTTTGATTTATTTGCTTTTATCTGTTTATGCATTTGCCTTTTTATATATTCCACAACATTAGTGGAATTGAGATCTCAGAGGGAGAGCTCAGTGGTCAGAACTTGGATTTGTTCCCCAATGGTCATCAGTTCGAGTTCTTTCAGGGCCACTGAGGTGAGTACTGACTATAAATTTCATGGCCTCGTGGGATTAGTCGAGTTGCGAGCCTAGATAGCCATGGTTATCAAAAAACAAAATTAGTGGAATTGAGCAAATTTGTTTACTTGTTAATGATTTTGAAAAGTTCAACTAGATTACAAGTATGGTCATATTAAGTTGAGATCTATGTAGTTATTTATGATATTTTACCTTCATATGTGTGGCTTTGCACGCATATGATGGTAGCTAAATAGTTGAAAAAATAATAGCTTGCTTTTTAATGGTTTAAGGGGATTTGGATTGAAGTAATGGAGGTGGCTACAGAACAAAAGACAAGTGTTCCAGTGTTGCCATGGATGAGAAATTCAATTGATATTAGCCTCTACGAAGATTTTTCGCTTAATTTCCTCCCCTTTTTTGGACCCAAAGTAATATATGTTCAACGATGGTACTATGTGCAATCGGACAATGTATTTATTTTATTTTCCCTATATTTTTTTGTTTGTTGTCCAATTTCTCTTTCTCCCCTATCACCCTCCTTTCTTTTCTTATTTTAATTGTATTCATTTTTGAGTGATACTACTTGTACCTAATTTTGTGCACATAAGGGTGTCCATATACACATGAAATGGCCGGGTAGGGCCATCGAACATTTTATTCAAGTGGGCCTCACCTCATGTGAGGGTGGTGGACACCTTTATGTACACAAAATTATGTACAAGTAAATTTATCCTTCATTTTCAGGTTAGATGCAGCTTTATGTAACATGGGTATTACTTCACTCTTTCTTGTGCAAGTTGCAATCTGGCAGGAGACAATTGGAACTGGTTCTTTTGAATATGATCTTTGTATAAATTCACCTATGGGGAGTGGAAAAACTCTTGCTTATGCTTTACTAATTGTGCAAACGTTGTCAACTCGTACGATAAAATGTCTCCATGCTTTGGTAGTATTGTCCACTCATGACTTGCCTATGCAGGTTATATATTTATCTCTATAAATTCACTGCACATTTATGGCTTTTTATTTCAATCATTGTTCTGGAATATAATCGTTATATTTTCCAGACCATACTTTTGTCTGTACTTTCTTGTAAGTCTAACCTTTTTTATGGCAGACTTTCTCTTTATACTAAATCACATTAGCTTTGATGGTGTTTTTTTTAGGTCAAGAAAGTCTTTGCTTCCCTAGCTCCTGCAGTGGACTTGTCTGTGGGTTTGACTGTTGGTCAGTCTTCAATGATCGATGAAATTTTAGTGCTCATCAAGAAAGCTAAACCATAGGCCGATATCTGTTTTGACTCAAGAAGATTTCTTTTTGGGCTTGAGAAGTTTAGTGGACATACTGGTAGCAACACCAGAAAGGCTAATGGACAATATTTACAATATGACAAATCGAACTTGACAATCTTTGTTATCTTGTAAGCAGGAGATTGACTTTATGACGTGAACCCGTGTAGCATGAACACTATTGAACCCACAACTAGATTGATACGGATCCCAAGAATGCCAAAGAATCATCGATTTTGGATTAAACTCGCAAATAATGAATTAAGTAACTAAATGTATATTAAAATAACGACTTCTTAATTACACGGTATACGAATCTTATCCAAAGATTGTGAACACCATAAGAAATTGATTTCCTTGGTAAGTTCGATTTGTTCAAAGAACAAGAATTTTGGAAACAAACTTCCCTCACAATTAATTTCTTAATAATCAGCGTTTTGGAATACAAAGAATGAAATAAAATCCTATTTATATGAATCTTTAAAACCTAATTTTAAATGGCAACATGTCCAGCATATTGAAAGAAATATGGAAAGATTATAATTCTAAACCAATTAGGAAACTAGCGAAAAATTAAAAACTTGGTGTCCGAATTGGTCTATGCGACTGCTAGGCACAAATGGGTGCGATCGCATAGAAAAAGCTGCCTCCGCCCCTTGCTTCCCTGTAAGGTCCTGTGCAACTGCATGCCAGGAACCACTATGCGGTTTGATTGTGGCTCCAAGTTTGGCCTTGTGAATCAATTGGCTCCCATCCATTTCGGCCTTCGTCCCCAACACCAATCTTGATCTTTGGCATATTACCTTCAACATTGCATACTCTATGGCTCGAACCATTAATTGTGTGGCTTTGGCTTCTTCCAATCAATTATCAAATCTTCGATAATTGGTGGTGCATCCCGGGTTATATCATCCCCTTCCTCTTTGAAAGGATTTGTCCTTGAATATGGAACTTCAAGATCTCCATTGTATGTATTGCCTTTCAACCCTTGTAATGCCATGGAATGGACCATCTCCTCTTAGGTGTAGCTTTGATCTCCTTTGCAACCGGTCACGCCCTTTCATCGATTCTTCCAAGCCCAATCTCTAGGTTTGAATGTTTTATGTCTCTCCCATTTAATATCTTGGAACAAGCTTGGCTTCTTTTCCGGCCTTCCACCTACTAGCACATTATCCAACCCTTGCTTGGAATTTTGAGATGCCACAATGTCATGATAGTGTGTTTCTCCTTCAATGCTCATAAAATTCTCCAATGGCAAAGCATCAATCGAATATTCAAATGGCGATATCCCTTTTAGAAAGTCCTTAAGCAACAAGTTCGCACATTCCTACATCAAAGATATATTTAAACTAGGGAGGGACTTGTTACTCCTAACCAGCTCACTCTCAAGCTCACTTTACACTTTTCTCTCCGCTCAAAAAGCTCTCATTCTTTTCTCTCACGTGGCTCTACTCAATTTTTCTCACACTTAGCCACCTTTCCGTTTTCTCTTGAGCTCTCTTTTTGTCTATCTTTGCCTTTTCTCTCGTTCTCGCCCCTCAATCTTATTTGATCTTGAAGAATGAAACTTCTTTTATTTTTCAATGATTTTTACAAATCTAATACAACCTATTTATGTTACAAAGCATGGAATAAAAAAGAAAGACTACAATTTGTTAAATAAGGAAATAAATCATCTAACCAATAATCCTATAACAATCCTATCAATTACAATATTCTCTGTGTATTTCCATAACTCGTTTTCTACACTCCCCCTCAAGTTGAACCGCAGATGTTAATCATGTTCAACTTGCAACTGAAGGTATCAAAAACTTGTTTTGGTAGTCCTTTAGTGAAGATATCCGCAATTTCCTCTTTCGTAGGGACATATGTCATACAGATAATTCTATCTTCAACTTTCTCTTTGATAAAATGTCTGTCCACTTCTACATGTTTAGTTCTATCATGTGTTACTGGATTGAGATAAATATTGATGGCTGTTTTGTTATCACAATAGAGTTTGATTGGAAGTTCAACTTTGACGATTAGTTCTTCTAAGAGTTTCTTTATCCATAGTCCTTCACTTATTCCTTGTGTAATAGCTCTAAATTCAGCTTCAACATTACTTCTCGCCACTACATTCTGTTTCTTACTTCTCCAAGTTACCAAATTTTCCCAGACTACAGTAGCCAGTAGTAGATCTTCTGTCTTCCGTTGATCCAGCCCAATCTGCGTCTGTGAATATCTCTACTACCTATCTTTTATTTTTTTCGAAGAACAATCCTTTTTGGGGATTGCCTTTTAGATATCTCAATATTTTGTACACAGCCTCCAGGTGAGCTTCTTTGGGAGAGTGCATATGCTGACTTACCATGCTGTCTGCGAAGGTGATGTCAGGTCTAGTATGTGATAGGTAGATTAACTTCCCAACAAGTCTTTGGTATCTGTCTGTTTCCATTGAGTTACCGAAGTCTTTTGTTATTTTTCCAACCTCAATAGGTATGTTGCTTGGTTTGCATCCTAGCATCACAGTTTCAGTTAATAGATCGAGAATATATTTTCTTTGAGAAACACTAATACATTTCTTTGATCGTGCAATCTCCATTCCTAAGAAGTATTGCATCTGTCCTAGGTCCTTCACTTCGAATTCGGTGGCTAAGTATTTCTTTAGTCTTTCCATTTCTGCTGTGTTGCCCCTAGTTAAGATGATATCATCAACAATTAGAATTGTTTTTGCCCCATCTTTACACTGTCGGAAGAACATGGTATGATTTGATTGCCATTGCTGATATCCTTGATTTTTAATACTTTTGCAAATCTATCGAACCATGCTCTTGGTGATTGTTTGAGACCATATAGAGATTTCTTGAGTCTACACATTTGTTTTTCTTCATTTCCTTTGTTGAACCTTGGTGGTATTGTCATGAACACTTCTTCTAGCTCTCTATTCAGGAATGCATTCTTGATGTTCAGCTGTTGAAGTGACCAATCTAAATTAACGGCTAATGACAACAAAACTCTGACTGTATTTAGTTTTGCCGCTGGTGCAAATGTTTCTGTGTAGTCAATCCCATAAGTTTGAGTATATCCTTTGACGACCGACGAGCTTTGTAGCGCTCTATAGTCCCATCAGCTTTGTATTTCACATTAAACACCCATTTGCATCTCACAGTTTTCTTTCCTTTCGATAAGTTTACCATTTCCCGTGTTCCATTCTTATTTAAAGCTCTCATTTCCTCCATTATTGCCTCTCTCCATTTGGGTGATTCCAAGGCCTCTGATTTTTATTTTTTTGGGATTTCTGTTTCATCCAAGTTAGCTGTAAAAGCACGAAACCCTGTAGATAGAGTTTTATAAGACTTGAGTTTTGAAATAGGATGGAGAGTACATGACCGAGTTTGTTTCCTGAGAGCAATAGGTAAATCGTTTGGAGATTCATTGGAGGGGTTCTCATTAGGTCCTATCATCGGTTCTGACTCTCTTGGTGCCTGAGGTGTGAGATTTTCCTTGTACTTCAATTTAGGCTTCCTTGAGTAAACTAGCACCTTCTTATCATTTTGTTTTCCAACATCTCCCCTTAAGTTGCAGTTGCCTTCTGTATATGGCACATTAGAAGGTGAGGTATGTGTTGGTTCAGAAGGAAAAAAGGTTAAAGTTTAAGAATTTCCGATCCAAGAACCGATCTTCACTCTGATTCTCCCCCTTAAGGGAAGGTTTTTGGAAGTAGGGTGTTCTTTTGAAGAAGGTGATATCTAGGCTGACAAACACCTTTTTTGTGGATGGGTCACATCATTTGTAGCCCTTTTGAGTGTGTGAGTAGCTAATGAATACACATTTGATTGCACATGGTTTAAGTTTGTTTCGATGATGGGAGTGAATATGTACGAAGGTAGTGCTTCCAAACACTCTTAGAGGTAGGTTTGAACTGAGGCGAGAAGTAGGATAGTACTTTTGAAATTTTTGTATGGGTGAGTTGAAAGAGAGAGTACGACTAGGCATTCGATTGATGAGATATGAGGATGTTAGAATGGCATCTCCCTAGAATGTTTTTGGCATGTTTGTAGTAAACATTAAAGTATGAGCAACTTCAAGTAGGTGTCTATTTTTTCGTTCAGCAATCTCATTTTGTTGGGGAGTGTTGACACATGAACTTTGGTGGACTATTCCGTGTCTTTTCAAGTAGTCTTGCAAAGTGGTGTTGAAATATTATGTGCTATTGTCAGTACGTAAAATTTGAAGTTGTGTTTGAATCATAGAATGAAAATTTATGAATACTGTGCGAACATCAAAATTTTCTTTTAGTAGATAGACCCAACATGCTCGAGTGTGGTGGTCGATGAATGTGACAAACCATTTTGTGTGGGTAGGATTGGGATCACGAGAAGGTCCCCATAAGTCACTGTGAATTATGGCAAATGACTTAGATGGTTTATATGTGGAATTTGGAAAATTTGTTCGTTGATGCTTTGCAAATTCACAACTTTCACATTGAAGCTTAAATGATGTTTTATTCAAGAAAAGAGAAGGAAGTACATGCTTCAAGTATTATAGACTAGGATGACTCATTCTATAGTGCCATAACAGAATTTCCCTATCTCTAGAAACAGATGTGGAATTACAACTTGAAAATTGACCTAGCTTACTCATATAAGCTTCTTCGAAATAGTAAAGTCCTTCACACTCTTTAGCATTGTCAATCGTCTTCCCCGATGAAAGGCTCTGAGAGACACAATATGATGGAAAAAATTTAGCTGAGCAATAAGAATTTTTTGTAAGTTAACTAACAGATAATAAGTTACTTGACAAATTTAGGGCATGAAGGACTAATTCTAGTGTTAAAGATTCAGAGATTTTAATACTCAATTTTTCTGCAACAGATGGGAGTGAGCCGTCTGCAATTTTACTTTAATGTTTCCAGCACATGTAGAGTATAAAGAGAATAAGTGATATGAGTCTGTCATATGATCGGACGCACTCGAATCAATAACTATGGGGTTTTGTGTCGTGAAGTATTTAAGGCTTTCAAAAAATTACCTTTGTGAGCTAAATAATTAGATGAACCTTTTGAGGAAGATTAGCTGGATGTCTGAGTTAAATGTCCCGCTTGGAGTGGGATTAATGTCTGTCTCGGCTTGGTATCGTCGGCCCCTTGTGTTTTGCTTTGGTTTCCAGTCCACTGGTTTCCCGTGAATATCCCAACAAGTGTCTTCTTTGTGCCCCGATTTGCGACAATGTTTATACCACGGTCGTCCTCGCTGCTGTTTTTGGTTGGGTTGCCCGGCTATCCCCTTAGATGACAAGCCCAATGCTCCTTGTCCATTTTTAATTGCTGGTCCAAAATTTGTTTCACTTTCTGGCCCACTTTTTATTTCATTTCCAAGCCCAAAAAATGCTGGCCCAGTTCCTTTTAACCCTCCTGTTCCTGGGCTAAAATTAGCCGGCCCATTTTCTCTAAAGAATGGTGGCCCAAGATGTGATTTCAAGGCCGATACTTCATTATTCAGTCCAAAAAATTCCTTCAACATGACCTACCACCGTGATTCTTCTCGCCGGACCTCCGTTAACACCTCACAAGTGGAAGGTAGTGGTCGTCGACCTAGAACCCTACCCATGACATCGTCGAGTTCTCGATTTAGCCCAGCCAAGAACTCGAACATTCTTTCATTCTCGACCTTTTTCTTGTACCGTGCATTGTCATTTGAACACTCCCGTTCTTCCTCCAAGCTAAGGTCGAGTTCCTACCATGGGGGTGCCATCTCCATGTAGTATTCAGTAACATCCCTTGATTCTTCCTTAGTTTGCCACAAACGGGTTTTAATTTTGAAGAATTGTGATGTGTCCTCGGCGTCGGAGTATGTTTCCTTCACGGCATGCCACACGTCTTTGGTTGTTGGAAGGAACAGGTAAGTCTTCCCTATAGAATGCTTCATGGATTTACGAGCCAATCTATCACCATTGAATTCTCAGATATCCACTTCTGCAGACTCACAGCATCGATCGGTCTTTTTGTATCACCGGTAAGGTAACCCAATTTCCCTTTCCCGTGGATGACCAGTTTTATAGATTGGGCCCATTCTCGAAAATCTCTCTCGTTTAGTTTTTCTACTGTGAGTTGGAATGAGGAATTTTCGAGATTATTGGATCCAATAGAAGGGTTGGTCTCTGCTTCAGGACGAGAAGTTTCAGAGGTCATTGATTCTTGGCCGTTGACGGGAAATTCAGCAATTGGTGTACTAGGTTAGGATAACCTAGGTTCTGATACCATGAAGAATGAAACTTATTTTATTTTTCAATGATTATTACAAATCTAATACAACCTATTTATATTACGAAGCATGGAATAAAAAAGGAAGACTGCAATTTGTTAAATAAGGAAATAAATCGTCTAACCAATAATCGTATAAATCATCTAATCAATTACAACATTCTCTGTGTCTTTTCATAACCGGTTTTCTACAGATCTTCATACACTTGCTGTGGTGTCAAAGGTACAAGTATAATGGATTTTCCGTCCTTTTTAAAATTGTACCTATTTCTAAACTCATCATGCTTTACCCTTCGATCATATTGCCACGGCCTACCAACAAAATATGTCCCGCGTGCATTGGCACAACATCACACAACACCCCATCCTTATATCGCCTAATCGAAAGATTCACCAATACTCATTTAGTCATCTTAGCCTCTCCATGATCATCCAACCATCGTAGTTTATAAGGCTTAGGGCATTTAATTGTATTCAAGCCCAACTTCTCAATTATTGTGGTACTAGCAATATTAGTACAGCAACCCCCATCAATTATTAACACACATATCTTGTTCTCAAAGTGGCATCTGGTATGGAAGATGTTCTCTCGCTGCTGTTCTTCTTCATCCACCTTGACTTGTATGTTGAGTACACACATCACCACAAGCACTTCACCTTCCATTGCATGCTCTACTATTTCACCACCACTAACATCCTCTAGTTCGGGCATCCCATGTCCATCGCCGTCACTCACGATTTCTCCATTAGCACTCAAGATCAGTGCTCTCTTGTTAGGACACTAAGAAGCATGCTTGATATATATTATTTCATTTTATGCTACTCAATTGTTTTATTAACCAATTTTACTGCATAATCTCATTAAAATCTCTATATTACTATATACGAAATTTTCCTCTTTGGAACCATAAATTGAAAATTTCAAGAGGCAAAGAAAATGGTGATATTAACTCCATATGTTAAATATATGGAGATCCAAATTTAAACAGCAAATGATTATTACATAGCAATTAACATTACAATTGGGACACTCGTAATCATCAATTGTTGAAGAGAGATTGCAGTAAGGTCTTCGTTGTTATGCAATTCGAAATTTGATTCATCGGAATTATATTTTGTACCTCTCTTTTGTAAAGATTACATGTAATTGTATCAATTTCTAACATATTCTAACTAATACGACACAAAATAAGTCACTTTATTTCTGTTTTTGTAAACCAATTTATTGACAGTTTAGTATTGAATGCGGATTTTGTCAAGTTTAACGAGTTTCATTTTGTCCAGAATTCCTTTGCTATAAATTTTAATTATAAAAACTTATATTACCATTTGAAATTAAACTAACACGAGCATATGAATTCTATAATGTCTACAACTTTTTCATTCTGTTGCACCTGGAACTATGAATTGAATTTGTATGACCATCCGACTTATATAAATAAATGAAGCTTAATATATATGTAATATAGTTGACGTTACCCATCTCTGAATAACTTATGGTATTCATCAATTGAAAAATTTAGTATTTCACTACTTATTTACTATGGTGATGTGCTGTATTGGTTTACACATGATTAAAAATGTAGTCATGATTGTTGTTTTTTTCATAATTACCAACTCTTGTAACACCAATCCTTACGAATTCATATATGTGATTGTGTTTGTATTCCATTTATGATATACCTTCTACCCTTTGTCTTGTTGGATCTATATTTCTGTGTTTTATTCTATTTATGATATATCTTCTACCTTCTGTCTCGTTGTAGTAGTGGACTAGTGAATATCTTAATATCGTGCAAACCAAGAACATTTGGACTGCTCATACCAGTTAGACGAACGAAATAAAAATCTAGAACCGTTTAATTGAAGTATGGATGTCGATTTCTTGGCACGATTTCTTATAGAAAATAAGATTTTGATATGAATAAAGCTACAAATTTGATAAATTTCTTTTATCAATTCAAGATGATGGGTGATTTTAGGATTTTTTTTTTAGTAAATAGAAAGATTGATTGGGATTTTCTTTTGGCAAGTTAAAGCAAATAATTGGGGATGTATTTGATGGAGTGATTGAGGTCAATGAGTATACTAATTGATGAGAGGGGTATTTTTTTCGGTTATCATTTTTACTATAAAAATTGCAATATTTTTAATATAAATGTCCATTTATGGTGTACCTACTACCTTTTGTCTTGTTGGATCTTTATACCTATGTTTTATTCTATTTATAATACACCTTCTACGTTCTGTCTTATTGCAGTAATAGACTAGTGAATATCTTCATATCGTGCAAATCATGAACATTTGGATTGCTCAAACCAGTTGGATGCAAGTGTCTTCACCTCTATTATAGAATTCATGAGATACAACACAAAACGCAAGTTACGCAACCCTAATGTCATCCATCTCCCTCTCACTCTCTCTTACTCGTCACCTCTCATATTTTCTGGCCAAATTGCCATCATCGATCATCTGTTTTCAATTGCTGACGCTGGTCAATGATTGTCCACTGTCAAGGTCGCCGGAAAGTCCTCAACCTTCTTGGATATATTTTTAATTTTTTCTTTATGCATTTTCTTTCATGTTTTGATTCTTTATTTATCACCTCTTTCCTTTTTCAATTTTTGTATCTATTATTTTGGGCTTCACTGCTATTAAGGTAATTATCGATCTCAATTCTTCTTCTTCTTCTTCTTTTTTTTTGGCCTTTTCTGGTTGATGAAAACATCCGCTCTAATGACAATAAATAAAAATAAATAAATAAATAAAAATAAAATTGAGTCGAGATTTAATATCAATTTTGGGGTTGACTTGATTGTTCTTTAAGTTGGTGCTCATTTGGTTTCATTTTGTTTAATGTCATTGGGGTGGTTTTTGCTGATGGGGTCCAACAGGTCAAGAAAATTCCTAATCAAACTCTTGATCTATCCAATTTTCCATTTCAACTATGCATGAAATGCAGTATATTATTTTATTTGAATTCATTGGGGTACAATGTAAATGGGGCTTTATGAGGTGAAGTGTATTTCAAAATTAAAAGGGAATCGTGAGTGAGTGGATTTATAGGCCGATATGGTCTTCATTTGTTCACCTGTTGCATAAGCCCAGAAACATTACAACAGTCATTTTTATTCTTTATTCAAAATTAATGTCTTGTGAATAAATCCCCAGTCATTAACAGATGTCAAAAAGCACAAAGAAGTCATTAAGTTGGAACATTGGATTTACTTTTTTATAGAATTTTGGAGTTATATCTTATCTGACTGTGCTGTACTTCTCTTCCACTGCATTCTTTGATGCACTCTTTATTGATCTTGTGATGCTTTTATTTTGCTACATTCGACAGGTTGGGCTATCTGCTTTCGACCCAAATGCATCTCTTGAAGTATTGGACCATATAATTCTAAATCTTATCTATTACATGGTAAATTGCTTTTATCAAGTTTACAAACCTTTTCTTCCCTAGTTTTGTTTTCTCATATAGTTGATGCAAAAACAGCTAGTCGAGATTCTTCCTTCAGCACTAGTGCTGTACATCTTGCGCACGCTGCCTCCCAAAATAGTATCAGCTCAATGACTTGGGATGTATTGGATGGAGTGATTGAGGTCAATGAGTATATTAATCAATGTTTTTAGACTTGGACCAGACCGATCGGTTCAATCGGGAACCTGACCGATATTCAGTCCGATCACAACATAATAACAGGATGTATAAAAATCGGTATGAAACCCAAAAAACTGTCCAGTCCATACGACACAGTTTTTTCGGGTTTAACAAAATATTTAAAAAAAAATTTAATAGTATGAAAAAGATGATGCATTACTGTAATTTCTCGTGTAATATCAACAACACAATAGAAGATATAATGAAGTTCAGTTTATCATAGATGCTTGCATATTGGGTTCCAAAATCGATGAGTCTTTGGACCGTTGCTTAAAATTAGGGTTACATAAAAAAATCGCGAAATCGCAAACCGAACTGAAATCGTTAAGTTAAAACCGTTGGTTTGGGTTCACATGGACCTGTGATTTCTTTTTCCTCGAATCGAACTAAACCGTTTCAAAATGGTTTGGTTTAGATTTTTTATTTTCAAAAATTGCACAAAATTGAATTCAATTGTTTTTAAATTTTTTAATTAAAAATAAATTTTATTAATTTAAAAATTTTACAATTTTCACTTTTCAAAAAAATATCAATTTAGCAATACAAATTATAATTGACCTATTGAAATAATAATAGAAAGTAAATTAGGTTCATTATTATTGACTTATGATTTAATAGGTTCACAACAGGCGTCCTCATTCGATATTTAAACTAAACTAAAATTATTTCAAAATCATATGAAATGAAAAAAAAATCATATATTTTCAACAATCCAAATTATAATTCAAAAAAATTACGTCAACAAATAACGTTCAAAGTTTCAGAAACCTTAACATAAACTTTCATTTCCCTAATATTATACACTTGTCTGTTACTGTTGAGCGAATTGCCAATCGCTTTTGCCTGTTAGTCTACTAATCTCTATTTGAACAGCCTCTTTCTCCCTTCTCTTTCGGTAAGTTGTCGCTTTTACCTGTTAGTCTACTAATCCCTATTTGAACAACCTCTTTCTCCCTTCTCTTTTGGTAAGTTTTAGATTTTTATTTAAGTGATTTTTCCATTGTTCTTTTATTTATTTATTTATTTTGGATTTATTATACACTTCCGAGTTGCGGTTTGGATAGAAAAATAATTGTTTGTGTGCCTATATGATTAATGAAATTGTTTGTGATTTTGAAAGAAGGATAGACAGCGTATTAAATGTATAAAAATGTTAAAACTCCCTAACTAGTATTACTACCTTCTACTTTCATAAATTAGTTAGAGGATAAAATTCGTCAATTCCCAATAAGCCGAAACTCTATCAATCTTTGTATATCTAAACATATTCCGTTTAATCCTTGTTTAACATCTCACTAGCAAAATGAAAGGAATTTTAACCAAACTGTAATAACAAAGGTAACCAACCGCTATATGACAATATGAATGTCAAATAAGAAAAGGTAAATAAAAATGAAAAAAGATGTATTTGTTCTATCAACTTGTTTTAGCAACTAACTTTGAAAATAATTTATTCATAGGTTTCATGATAAATATGAATGTAATTTAACATTTAACATTATTAGTTCTCATTTAAACTTATATTTAACTTAAGTTAAATATATTACTATAATGTCGAAAAGTATTTCACGGATTAAAATCGAATCAAACCGCAAATTATGGTTTGGTTTGGTTTGAAAAAATTTCAAACCGCACAAAATGATTTGAGTTGAAAATATAATACAAATCGCCAAAATCGAACCACGTTCATCCCTACCTAAAATTTCCATCGAAAAAATACATAAACATATATTGAAGGTTAAGGAGATAGGACCGGTGAAGAAGAGTAGATTATAAGAACCACTAGTATACGTAAATATGTATTTTTACTGTAGAGAGAGAAGATGGTAATAAAAAGAGAAGATCGGCACCACAGATTCTGGAAAAGGATTATTATGTTCATCCTTAACCCCGAGATTGGATCCAGGGCCGAGTTGGCCCGACCTTAGCCCTGGATCAAATCCATGTCCCCTTCCCTGTATTTGTAGCAGAACCCTTCTGGAAAATTGTGTTGCACTTTCAATTTTCATTTTAGGGTTTGTTAATGATTAATGTGTGTTTTGGGCCTTTTGGCCCATTAATGTTAAATTACTCAAATATAAATGTTAAATAAATATATTTATTTATTATTTTAACTCTGAGTCGACTCCAACCGTTTTACCTTTTAACTTTTTCGGATCGATGATCGGGTCGATTTTCAAAATATTGATATTAATTGATGAGAGAGGTATTTTTTCAATTATCACTTTTACTATAAAAATTGCATTATTTTTAATATAAATGTGATTGTGTTTGTATTATGTATACCTTTTGTCTTGTTTGATCTATATTTCTATGTTTTATTCTATTTATGCTATTCTTCTATCTTCTGCCTTCTTCCAGTAATGGACTAGTGAATATCTCCATATCATGGAAATCAAGATAGAAAATAAGATTTTCTAGTAATGGACTAGTTGGATGCAAGTGTCTTCACCTCTATTACGAATTACATAATTGAGATAAAAATCTAGACCTCGTTTAATTGAAGTATGGATGTCAATTACTTGGCACAAATTCTTATAGAAAATAAGATTTTGATATGAATAAGGCTACAAATTTGATAGATTCCTTCTATCAATTGAAGATGATGGGTGGTTTTAGGATTCTTTTTAGTAAACAGAAAAACTGATTGGGATGTTTTTTTGGCAAGTTAAGTAGATGATTTGGGATGTATTTGATGGAGTGATTGAGGTCAATGAGTATATTAAATTATTAATTGATGAGAGAAGTAGTTTTCAGTTATCATTTTTACTATAAAAATTGCGATATTTTTAATATAAATAATATTTAATAGTACAATATGGATTTAAATAAAAAATAATGTATGTTGTGAAATTTCCACATCGAACGATCATAAAAAGGACCAAATAAAACACTCATCATGAAGTGGGCTGATAAGTTGAACCAAAAAATAAAAAACAAAAATGTTGAGAGGCCTTATTCTTCTCTATAATCAAAATAATTTAGAAGAGTTGATCCTTTAATCCTGGATGTTATTTTATTAGCAAAATCAAGTGTTTTCACCTCGTCAATCCGTAGTGTTGCAGGAAAAGGGGAAAAGATAAAAATAAAAAATCCATAACCTCTGTTGTCAAATTGGCAGTATTTTTACTGTTAAACCCAAACCCCTAGACACCACCCTCCAATTGCTGAAATTCGAATCCGACACCCCTTCCTCCGCTCCCGGTACCCTCGGTATCACCCGGCGATCCCCCATCTTCCCCACCGCCGCCTTCTACCCCGCCAACTCCTTTCGATCCCTGCCGAAGTAAGTCTCTCTCTTAAAGTTTTATAAGATGTCCAATAGTGTTTTTTTTTTTTTTTTGGGGTCTAAGATTCATGATGTGATTCTTTTCGAAAACTTCTCTTTCTTGATGATTATAGACGTATTTCTGATTTTAATTTATTCTTTCATGTGTTTACTATTTTCTTTTTGTTAATTTTTTAAAGTTTTCCAGGTTGTTAAATCGTAAATTGTACTTATCTGATCAGTTTATATGATGCACGGTTTAGCATATGTTATTTTAACTGAAGGATTTGTGTAGTAGAACATTTTCTGAACACGATTTCCAAATACTTGAAACTGACGAAGAATTAGAATTTTATTTCGTCCTCTTTGTAGTTGAGGGTTTGGTAATCGACCCAAAAATGTATGTAGATTATTCAAAAGCTTATATTGGTGAAAATAATTGATTTTTTCTAAATTCTTTGAGAATGATATGCTGAACACTGATGTAAGTGAAATAAGTGAATTCAATACAGAGAATTCTGTCGGGATCAGAATTGGTATTCAAATTTTTTTGTGTAAATTGATATCCGGATATGGTTCTTTAAATTTTTTACAGTGTGAGTTCTTTGGCCGAGCTTCACGCTTTGAAGTCAGTAGTAGTTTATAATGTAAGGACAATAGAATATGCTTCTTATGGAAATTATGCATGCTAGTATCTCACACGTGAACTTTTTTTTTCCCCTGGTACTTGTATGTGATTGGGGTAGATGGAAGAAACCATTTTTTGTCCAACAAATCAAGGTCAGAGTCTTATTACTCCAAGGATCATATTGGTGGCAACTCCCGTTTTTTCCAAACCAACTTGCCCGGCGCCCACCACCCAACCCTACCTAACATTGCCTCACCGGCGCCGGTTACAGCCCAGATCAGATGCCCAACCCCATCGGCCTTATGCCACAAAATTACGGCCACGCTCTCTCACACCCGGCAGATGCGTCCGAAAACCCTAGTGCCGTCGCTCGGATCCATGGAGGACAATGGCTCACTCGTCGGCAAGGAGTTGAAGGATCTTGGCAACAACATTTACAAAGGTAGAAGGCAAGAACAGAGCGAGTGGAGAAGACAAATTTGTTTCACATGTCCGACCATCTACAGGTCTCACGCACCTGTTTGGATGGCCTTGTAGGTCGTTTCGACATCAGGAGGGCAGGCACGTGGACCCACGCGTTGTCGACAAAAGAGGATGTCCAAGCGGTCACGCTACAATGAGGCCATTTTGACCGTTAGTTCCATCATCAGCTGGCTGGTTTGCACAAAATCATGGGAAACAATCTGATGCAGCGGGTCTTATGGTCTTTAGTTCACGCTTTGGAGTTGAGGCGAAGGCGTTCATAGTGTTTGTTAACGCATCAGGCATATTTAAGCTATTGGAATGGGGATCGAAGATATAGGATGCAACATGGGTGGATTAGGTGCCGTTTGGTGAATAAGTTTAGGAGGGCGAGTAATGACATGATCCGTCACGAATCACCCTATGGATTCGAAATGTGACGTACGTCGATGCTAGATACTTACCAGTTGCCAGATTCACCATCAAGGTTGTCTATGAGTTACTACAAAATATGCACCGAAATCAAACGTTTGTGAAAAATATGATGCAACAACATGCCCAAAATAATTATTTCGTGTTATACCAAAATTAATCTTATAACTCAACATGTAGCGTGACTATAATTCTGAAATCATCAGGCTCTTCTAGCTATCAAAAATCAATTGCTACCTGTAAGAAAAATTGTAGAAAAATATGAGTTGATAACTCAGTAGGTGGAAAATTTTGAAAATAAAAATACTTTCTCATTTATAAAAGTTTATCGAAAATCGAGTTGACATCATCTAATAATAATAATAATAATAGTAATAATAATAATAATAATAATAAAGATGTAAGACTTTCTCATATCACTATAAAATATCATCTCATAATTATCGGTTGATATTCGTACTATAATCTCATCACATCAAATATATTGAAAAATCCACAAAAAAATGTACCCTTTGACTGAAATCTGTAATATGGTCATACGCACATAGATTGCCCCTCGGGCTAAACACTTCCGACACGGGCCTCAAGCCCCTTTAGTGAATGGAAGCGGGTCTCAAAAGACTTCTCATAAGCAATTCTAGAATACGGCCAAGGCCCCTTAGTGAACTATATGTACGCAGTCAAGACCCCTCAGTGTAGTGTAGTATAGAATACGGTCAAGACCTTTCGGTGTATTAGAAGTACATAATTATGGGTACTTTTCTGGTCAATCTCAATATCACATATATCTCACGTACCAAAATCACAAATGTACCAGATACAATCTTTGAAATTCCACATGTATCATAGTAAATTTTTTTCATAATAATCATATAATCGAACACGTAATTAATTTATCACAGATAGAAATTTGATTAAATTGACGAACATTTTCAAGCTTTCACGTCTCTACTTGAAATAACGGTATAATTGCTCAAATTAAAACTTGGCAATTAAATTAATACAAATCCACCACTTAACTCTTCAACTTCTATATTTACTCTTGCATCTCCATTTCCCCAACTTTTCTTCTTTTTAATTATTATCAACTAATCACCATACATCATCAAATCCATTAAATCACTCACACTTCCACTATATAGACTTCAATATCTGTCATATAATTTCATTCAAACCTTTAAAATCTGAAAATCAAAGGTTTGACAAAAACACTGCTAAAATTCTAGAATATTGGAATGTGACACTAGTTTCTGTATATTGAAAACTGTCACTGAAACCATTGATAGAAATAGCACTTTCTGAGAATAATTGTAAAAATAGCACTTGTGTTATAGCTTGTACGAAAATTGAAAAAAATGAGTTCCAAATGCCAAAATCAAACCTAAAAATCCTTAGTTCACTCTAATATCTCTTAAACCAAGTGTTTATATATCTTAAGCACAATAAATTAATACCTCAAATATTTCAAGCTTCTTTTCACTAATCTTCCAATATATATATTATTCTTGTTGTTTAATACCTCAAAACATATATAAATGTATGTATGTATGTATATCTATATATATGTAATACATTATATATAAGATATATATATATGTGTGTGTGTGTGTGTGTATGTATTACATATATATAGATATATATATATGTGTGTGTGTGTGTATTACATATATATAGATATATAAATGCATGTATGTATGATCATTAATTTTTTCTAACCCCAAACTTGAGAAATTTTTCCATAAAACCCTAAAGTAATAATTCACCTCTCTAAATCAAAGGACAAATTAAAGAATTGGAGAACCAAGCTGGAAAATCTACTTCTTCCTTTTTCCCACTTTTTTCTTCCCTTCTCCTTTTCCACCAGTTTTTTCATTGTTTTTAGCATATGTTTTGGTCTCAGCGTGCTCTCTGCATTTTTGGCCTAAAATGAGAAAATTGGATATTTATCTCTTAAGTTAATGGATAACTATGGGATAATTGCAAGTCAAGTCCCCCAATCTTCGTACAATATCACATTGAGTCCCTTCATCTTCAAAAATAGAAACTAAATCCCTAGATTCCTTTATTACATCATTTCTAGCCCTTGAATACTTGTAATTACAATTTAAGTCCCATGAAAATCATTTATTCAACTTAAATCCTTTTGACTCGACCAATTTAATTACTTACTTCAATTTAATTACTTACTTTGACTAAATAATTTCTTGACTTTGACTATAATGAATGAGGTGTAACAAGATGGAGGAATTCGTCGCCAAGTTTAATAAGTCTTCCCGAGCTTTCTTGGCACAACGCTGTGTAAACAGTCATGACAGGTTTTTGATGATAGCACAGTATAGGGAGAGGCGGTGAAAGGGAGCTGTGATGGTTCCGGAAGGTGCGAATGGAGAGTGATAGGTATTGGTTTTATGTGTTCCAGCCATTTATTGACACCATTGTTGCCAGAGTTAAGGTTAAGTGTCGAACAGCTGAAGAAAGGAGCCGACTAGGGATGACTTATGCCAAAGTCATGGCAAATGTATGGGCATCGCAAAATGCTGATCATCAGGCATTGTTGCATAAGGAAAAGGCGAAAAATGAGAGAATTGATCCTAATGCCAAATTAATAGCCTGCATCCAGGTGTTGAAAGGGGAATTGGATAAATTGCTCAAGGTAGCGGAAAGTGGATCCGTAGTGGGTTCCAGGAAGACATTGCCACAAGTGTGGGGTGAGATTGGATGAGTCTCCAACCAATGGAAAACATGTAGCGAATTTGAATTCTAAGGAGCTATCATGGATATGGGTCCAAACTAAAGATAAGTAGGTGGCGGATAAACCTACTGGCGAGTCTCAAACGTGGATTGAAGTGGTGATTTCCTCTAGTGATGGAAATTGGGGTGAGATGGAGGGAACAGATAGGGATGAAATAGACCCAATGATCAAGGCACATCGAGAAATGGAGCCTTGGGCCTAAGTAAGGGAGTCGGGTATTATGAATATGGACTCAGAGATATTGGAAGCAAATGGTCAATTATTTTACAACCGCGGGTGCATTGGAGACGATTTCGCCTATAAAGGGATCAGGGACAAATCCAACACCTGGTGAGCACCCATGGCCGTGCGTGCTGGATCCGTCGGAATGTTCAGTTGCCGTCGTAATCGCCGAGTTGTAGCCTGCAGGCGCAGCTGCGTAGGGTTTGCAGAATGCAGAGCCAGAGACGAAGGGGGAAGAAAGAAGATGACTTCCATTTTTTTTTTCTTTGGGGCTTGGGTTGATGACTGGAATTGGGCGAGCCTCTTTTTGTTAAAAAAAAAAATTAGGCCCAATAGAGGATCCATCATCCATGGTATTAATTTCTCCCAACCTAAATCAACCAACAACCCAACTCCAAATCCCCAACATTTGAAAGTTGAAATCGGCAGGGCAAACTGAGCAAAGACCCAAAGATCGAAACCCTAGGTGCAAACCCTTCCTTCCATTTCCATTCGAAGCAGAAGTAGTCGCAGGGCCTCACGCCTACGATGTGCGAAGTGGGAACTGGGGAAGTGTGACTAACTTGTGTTTCAACACTGGTTGTAAGTATGCAGTTTTTTTGGAAACTCAAGCATCGGTCACGAATGTGAGTCCTTTTATTCTTTTATCTTGTTTTGAATGTTAGTCTTACTTGATGCGAAATATATCATGATTTTTGACATATGTATTCTGTATTGTTTTTATTTTTTGGGGAAAAAAGTCGTAACGACATAGTTACTTTGTAAAGTTGGTTTGCTTTTATAAGTTCACTAGCCGTTCACTTGTTTAAATGTACAATATCACATTTATTTGTTACTTTAATTGAAATATATGAAAGGAATCATTGTCTTTTTGAGCAAAATCCTTGTAAAAAATGCTAAATCAACAAAGAATATTTGAATTAAATGATGAATTAGAGTGGAGATCAAGTAGAGTGCCACAACATAGAGAAAAAAGGGAAATTGTTAGATTACAGGATGTGTCTAACAAGTGATTTTGGCCATTCATTTTGCGGGTAACAATGAGAAATGAAATGTTGTAATGAAAAACCAAAGCACCGGCTAATATGAGCTTAGATTACCAGTTCCTTGAAACTATTTTTCTTGTGATGGAGATCCCCTAGACCTGATTTTTGGTGGAGCATTCAGGGAAAGCTATGGGCTAAAAAGCATCTACCCATCTTTTGGGGCACCTCATCTTGCGTTTTTTCATTCCCATTAGGCTGAAGTGTTTGTTGTTTTCTTCGTATAGAAAAGCAAATTAGGAGTTATTACTGAGGTTTGAGAATTTTGATTTTTTAATCAATTCTAATTGAAAATTAAATGGGAGACAATTGACGGTCAATGGTCAAAGTCAACCTCCTCCCTAGCTAAACGTTGATGCTGGATTCGCCCCTGAAAGGGATTGTTGTCGGGTGGTGAGCAAGAGACCAGAATTGTTTTGGCAAAAAATTCAACTTCGGCAATTGAGGAACGAGGGATGACAAGCTTAGCAACTATGGTAGTGAACACTTACTATAGGAGTTGTTCTAAGTATTCGAAAGAAGGAGATCTAGGGAATGATAATGCTTTGGTGGCGTGGGTGGGTGGCGTCGAGAAGGAGGATACAGATAGTGAAGTGAAGGTGGAGGAAGAGGAGGGACACTATTATGATCCTATTTATGCTGAGGAGATAGCGAAAGTTAGTGCACTTAATGTTAGACGTACACCATCAAATTATGTTCTTCAAAAAATTTCGGATTTCAGTAAAAGATGGTAGGTGTATCCTATGATGGGTATGAAAATAGGCTCTTGCGATTATTCGAGGATCTGGAGGCTAGTAGGTGACATGGGATGGGTACGCCAGGAGATAAGAAGAAAGGGTGATCGTGAGCTTAAGCGGCTTGAATGTTCGTTTAATTATAATGTCAAGGGTGGCGAGTCAAGGAGAGACTTGATGGGGAGGGATGATGGAGCGTTAAGATGACTCCGAAAATAATTAATGGAACATGAGGGCGCTTAATGAAGCTGGAAAAGGGTTAAGTGTTCGTAATCTATTAAAGGGATGGAGGGTGACCTTTTATGTTTACAAGAAACAAAGTTGGAGGTTGTTTCGAGGGATGTGAGCAACCTATGGGGGGACAACATGTGGGGTATTAGTTTGTATGGTCATCGGGGCTTCAGGAGGAGTGCTAGTAGTGTGGGCACTAGAGTTTTTTATATGGAGGAGATTAATGAAAGGCTATCTTCTCTCTCACCTTCGTTTAGAAATATCGGGGATAGTTTCCGTTGGATGTTTATAGAAATCTATGGACCTAATGTAGATGAGTGTAGAGGTGGATTGTGGGATGAATTGGCTGGGATAATGGCTCCTGGAACCTCCCAACGTGTATTGGGGGAGATTTTAATGTGGTTGGTTTCCTACTGAGAGGTCTAGTGGGGGGTGATTAACAAGGGTTATGGAGGACTTTTCAGATTTTGTTAGGGAAAACATGGTGGACCTACTTCTGATTAGGGAGAATTTATTTTGTCATCTAATCGGGATCAACTTGTTTTGATGATCAAACAGCCTGCCAACAGAGCAAATTAGAGAATTGTTTTATTTTACATTATATACTTGATTTAGTGTTGCACTAATAATTTTCTGTTTATATACTATAGTGGAGAGGGAAGTGGCAACTAGGAATTAGATGTGCAAGAGTGGACCGGCCATTATTGACTTTGAAAACAAAGCCAATTGAAAGCAAAACCAACTCATGACAGGAAACAGTATCTTGTAATCTTCTTTCCTCGCACAAGAAATTATTCCTGGGCAGATGTACAGCTAGTTCATCGAATAAGTGAATTTCCGCAGCCCATTGCCTATAAGACGCACAAAGTTGGCGCGATGATGGATAAAAATTTGACTCTTACCCATTGGTTCATCATGCAAAAGCTGACTGTTGGCATGTTCAAATATTCTCGATCAATTAAATCGCAAGGTTTGCTTTTGAAAGTGATCAAACACATGTTTAGATGGGTTAATTTAACATACCTAACTAGATCCCATTGTACTGTGGATTCAAACTGGATTAGGCTAAGTCCGATTTGGTCTAGCCCTTTTTATTTTATTTTATGATATTGAAATTTGTGGGCTAAAACTATTTTAGCCCATCTAAAAATATTGGTTAGCCCATCTAAAACAGTAAACCAGTTTGCCTAAATTATTAGACACAGAATCAACCATATGCAATAGGCAAAGAAACGCAAGGACGACCGGAAATTCCAATTCTTCCACGTAGCTCAGTCACTAAATTCAAACCATAACTTTATAGATTACTTGCAATTTATTATTTGGTTCTTTTGATTGTTGTTTAGTTAATATTTGGTACTGATGAATGTAAATTGCAATTATTTTTTATATATTATTTTGAAGCTTTTCATTTTGATTTATTTGCTTTATCTGTTTATGCATTTGCCTTTTTATACATTCTACAAAATTAGCGGAATTGAGCAAATTTGTTTACTTTTTAATGAATTCGAAAAGTTCAACTAGATTACAAGTGTTGTCACATTAAGTTGAGATCTTTGTAGTTATTTATGATAGTTTACCTTTATATGTTTGGCTTTCCACGCAGATGCTGGTAGCTAAATAGTTGATGAAACAACAACCTGATTTTTAATGGTTTAAAGGGATTTGGATTGAAGTAATGGAGGTGGCTACAGAGCAAAAGAAGACAAGAGTGTCGGTGTTGCCATGGATGAGAAATCCAGTTGATAATAGCCTCTACGAAGAATGTTTGCTTAATTGCCTCCCTTTTCTGGACCCCAGGTAATATATGTTCAACGATGGTACTATGTGCAGCCAAACAATGTATTTATTTTATTTTTCGTATATTTTCTTGTTTGTTGAGTTGAGTGGAAATCTCTGGCAGTTGAGGAAAGGGGTTTGGATTAAATTATGGATTTATTAATACGATCACAACTTATTATACTGTGGTTAGATTAGTTGAATGTTTTGTTACTTAATTCTTCTGTGGTCCAATTTTTGTTTCTCCCACTATCGCCCTTCTTTCTTTCCTTATTTTAGTTGTATTCATTTTCAGGTTAGAGGCTGCTTTATGTAACATGGGTATCACTTCACTCTTTCCTGTGCAAGTTGCAGTCTGGCAAGAGACAATTGGACCTGGTTCTTTTGAACGTGATCTTTGTATAAATTCACCTACGGGGAGTGGGAAAACTCTTGCTTATGCTTTACCCATTGTGCATACGTTGTCAACTCGTGCGATAAAATGTCTTCGTGCTTTGGTGGTGTTGCCCACTCGCGACTTGGCTGTACAGGTTATATATTAATTTCTATAAATTCACTACACACTTGTGGCTTTTTATTTCAATTGTGGTTTTGGAATATAATATAATCATTATTTTCCAGATTATACTTCTGTGTTTTCTTGTAATTCTAATCTTTTTTATTGCAGACTTTCTCGTTAAATATTGAAGAGTACTCACATTAGCTTTGATGTTGTTCTTTTTAGGTCAAAGAAGTCTTTGCTTCCCTAGCTCCTGCAGTGGGTTTGTCTGTGGGTTTGGCCGTTGGTCAGTCTTCAATTGCAGATGAAATTGCAGATCTCGTCAAGAAACCTACACCAGAGGCCGGTATCTGTTTTGACTCAGAAGATTTCTTATTGGGCTTAAGTTCAGTGGACATACTGGTAGCAACACCAGGAAGGCTGATGGACCATATTTACAATACGAAGGGTTTTACGCTTGATCATCTTTGTTATCTTGTAAGCAAGAGATTGACTTTACTAGTGGAACTATATTCTTCATTTGCGCTTAAATTTTTGTTTCCATTTATCTATAAACTCAAATATTATTGAAGCCATGGACCCCTTTTTTAATCAAAAATTCTTTTAAATCTCTTTTGCATTAACAATTTGAATTTGTGATCAGTCATTTCTGTTGCCTGTATATAGTATTGACTTCTAACATTCTGTTTCCAAGTATTTGGCCATGCATTTCTAGATCTTTTAGCCTACTTGCAATGTTGTCATTGGAAGTATCTTCTGCTTGTCAATTATTTCTCTCTATTGGAGTTGTTTTAGTGGATAGAATGACTCTTCTTTTGCTTGGAAACTATTTACAAGCGTAATGTGGCCAGTAGTTTGTAATGAAAACTGAAAAAATCTATATTTGTTGAGGCTCCTGAACATTTACAACATGCAGGTGTTCACTCTCTGTTTGTGTATGCCCTCATTTGGGCAAAATGTTGGTTAGTAACCCATATGACTGACAATATAAATTTTCAGGTGGTTGACGAAACAGATCGGTTACTTAGGGAGGCTTATCAATCATGGCTTCCTACTGTCCTTCAATTGGCACAGGCTCATAATCATAGTCTGTATCCAGATGCAAGCAGCATTTTGTCTCCTACTTTTGGGCCTTTGAAGACAATCAGGAGATTGTGAGTTCTACTCTTGATTCTCACTTTGTTAAAAACATGCTGGTTTAATTTCATGAAAAGTTTGAAGACTTGATATGTTTGGTATAATATAGTTCAATACTCGAGATTGATCATTGGATGGTATCCTTATTGTTTTTCTTCTGGTGGTGTATTTTACACTTTAATTGTATATAATAACTCACTACAATCTAGTCTTACATCTTCATAAATGTATGACAAATGGTAGAAGAAAATAGAGGTGTGCACTAATTTGTAGGCATTAGAAGTCTTGATAAATATTTGTAACTTATTTGATTTCTGTCTGATGCATTCTCTTGCTTTTTGTTATTGCACTTGGTGTGACTTTTGGGGTGTCAATATGTTTCAATTCTCCTTTTCTTTTCTTTTTTTTACCCTTAGGATTTTGAAGCATTTTCTAGTTGGCACTAACATTATTAATTGGACCTATTTGGAATTGATGCAGTGGTGTGGAACGGGGGTTTAAGGCTAAGCCCTACCCGAGGCTTATGAAGATGGTTCTATCGGCCACATTAACCCAGGATCCAAGCAAGCTTGCGCAGCTTGATCTTCATCATCCTTTGTTCTTGACTACTGGACCAAGGCGTTACCAGCTCCCTGAACAACTAAAATCCCTCAAAGTGGTATGGACATCCAATTCTACTGGCAAAACACAAGTCTTTTACATGTGCAACCATTCTCTTTCTTATTTTATCACTCCATGTATATTTGCTTCAAATTTTGTGGTTATAGAACATGCTGAAAACAAGCACTCTTTTATTTCGTTACAACTTTTATTGTTTTGTTTTTGTCTTCCTTATCAAAAAGAAAGATAACCTCTATTTTATTTTATTTTTTAAGTTTAAAATATCTTGTGGGATTTATATATATGAAATTCAGTACATTCTGAAATTCAAGAGGTGAAAACTGAAGTGACTCAAAAACTTGATTCATAAATTTTGGTTTCAAGTATGTCACTTCTTAAATTATTATCTTTGGCTGCAGTTCTGACTGGTCAAGTAGTAACATTTGTCTTAATGTTTATGTGGATGAATTCCCTTCAATTGAGTGCAGATATGCGAACCAAAATTTAAACCACTTTATCTACTTGTCCTACTGGAAACTTTGCAAAGGGATAAGTGTATTGTTTTCACGTCATCTGTGGAGTCAGCTCATAGGCTGTGCACCTTACTAAATTTCTTTGGTGACTGGCAAATCAAGATCAGAGAATACTCACGTCTTCAACGTCAGACCATAAGAAGGTAGTCTAAATCCACTTACATTGTTTATTAAAATAAATTATTTTCTGTTCATTCTTAATGTTTTCCATAGATGGAACTCAAAGGGGAGATAGTGGGATAAAGGTGGGTTGGCATGAGCTAAATTTGATTCATCTCACTCTCTCTCCCTCCACACGCACACTTGCTTATGGTGGGTAAGTACAACTAGAATCAGCTCTGAAACAAATAATAGACCCCACCTCCGCCGAAAGTGATGCCATGATGGGGATAAAAGGAAATAATACTGATGTGGGGATGCACACTGACCGTGCTACTTGCTTTTTACTTCACATCTGTTAAGTCTGGAGAGAAATTTACTAAAAATAAGCATTATGTGCTACAGGTTCCATAAGCTGCATGTGAATATATCAAATAGACCTATCCTTGTGTCGGTGATATTGGTTCTAGTTGAGTCAGTTGACCCCTCCCCCCACCCCACCCCCCCAAAAAATAATAATAAAATAAAATAAATAATAATAAAAAATAAATAAATATTTGAGGCCATTGTACTATGGCTTTTGAGCTTGTATAGAAGTGAAAATTGCATCTATCTCTTCTCCTTGGAAAGGATTCTTTTGGGGAGGGAACATGAATTAAGCTCAAGGAATGCTTGTATATATCTTACTGGAAAGTGGCTTTTTGATTTTTTCTAGTTACATTAAATAACAATTCAAAATCGGTGTTTGTGTATCTCTTTCATCTTGGGTCAATGACAGCCAGCTCTGATCCGTTTAAGCGATGACGGGCTATATTGCATGTCAAAAAATTCCAGTTCAGTTGTGTGCGTATGAAGTTGCATCCCTATCAATGTACATTTTTCGTCTGTTTTAAATTGAAAGTTAATTGATGGGATTTGTGAAACTGTAAGATTTTTATTCTGCCCCCACAGTAGTATTTTCTTTGTTTGTTATGGGAGAGAAGAAGTGGGATTTATTGCCAAGCTGTGAACTTGTGCAATCGAGTGATAAATAGATATACAATAAGCATTTTCAGGTTTACTAGGTGAAATGTCATAATTTTTTTAAGGGAAAACTAGTCACCAAAATCTGTTCAGTTATGATTGCAATGTCCAGTTCTTGATCAATTCATGGTCATTATTTATACAGTTGTGCACGATTGCTTTCTAATTTGCCTAAAAATCTGTCTTGCAGCAAGACATTGAGGGCATTCCGATCCGGAGAAATACAGGTGCTAGTTTCCTCTGATGCAATGACTCGTGGAATGGATGTTGAAGGGGTGAAAAATGTAATTAATTATGATATGCCTGCATATATCAAAACATACATTCACCGAGCTGGTCGAACTGCCAGAGCTGGTCAAACTGGGCGTTGCTTCACATTGTTGCTCAAAGATGAGGTATTTCTTTTTCTTTCTTGCTTGTGGTTCTTCAGTTGCTTCTTCTTTCCCATCCTCTTCATCTTTTCTCTTTGCTGATTCTGCTTTTCTTATTCTTTGTATTCTCCTTTATTGACATGTTTTGCCACCGTGCATTCTGAAGCAATATTGAATATCATTTGGACGTTTCTCTAATTAACATAAATCAAATAAATATATGCAAACAATAATGGTTCTGAAATTTGATAATTTTTTCCTCATATCATATATTGCTCGTAACACTTGGAATTCACGAGCTTGAATTCATTTCAGGTTAAGCGATTCAAAAAGCTTTTGCAGAAGGCTGATAACAACTCATGTCCTGTTTATTCTATCCCATCTGAATCAATAGACTCTCTTCGTTCTCTGTATACTACAGGTAATTCGTGCATTATTTTATCGACTGACTTTTGGAAGTTGGTTATATCGTTTAACTCATCCTGTAGGTAATTCAAACTTGACGTAGTCTTGAAGATGTTACTTTTTTCGTGCAAAAGAAAAATGCATACATGTTGATACTGTACACGTAGTCCATTTTCTCTTATTTTCTAATTCCTATATCATTCTTTTGAACCAGCTTTGACGAAATTGAAAGACACTGTTGAATCAGAAAAGCATAGAAAACGCAAGGTTAGCACGAAACATTCTAAAAAGAAGGAAGAATGTGCTTGAAGGAACCAGTGTCATTTTCTTGGAATGATGTCTTGGAACCAAATTTCTCCATCTGTTAAGACAATCATCCACATCCATCCCTCTGGCCGGACTCCAATTTCATCAGCGCCCTAATCCATGATGGCCTAGCCCTCGCAACAATATACGAACAAATGGCAGATCACGGGCCACTGAAATAATCCAGTGTTGATGAAGAAGAAATTGCACGTGTTGATGAAGAAGAAATTGCACAAGACCAGAGTACCTTCTGACAACTTATTGCAGTGGTTTCATGTCTCAATGCTACTCATTTATGGAAGAATGAAATATTCACCCTCTTTTATTATCTCAATTCCACTCAATTGCGGAGTACCTTTAAAATATATTTATTGTTAAATAAAATTAAATTCAAAATTTAGCACCTGTTTGATGGCCATTATTTAAAAAAAAAAAAATTTAAATAGTGATTTTTTGGAGAATGAGTGGTTGGAAGGTTGGAAGAAATTTTGATTTTACGTATAAAATATTTTATTGTATAAATGTGAGTAAAAATGAGTATAAAAATTGAAGAGTTTTGTTTTAAAGGGAGATAAATAGAGGTTAAATTAAATCCAAATTTATAATGAGCTTCAAAGTTTAGTGGTCAAAGTTCATCTCTATCTTAGTTCAGTGGCTAAAAATTTAACCACTTCAAAGTTTAGTGAGTAAGCTTCAAAGTTTAGTGGTCAAAGTTCATCTATATCTTAGTTCAGTGGCTAAAAATTTGACCACTTCAAAGTTTAGTGAGTAATAGAAGACATTTTAAAAGTTTAGTGGTCAAAAATTCGACATCTCATAGTTTAACGGTGTGATGGGGCATAACATGTGCATTTCGTCAATACGTCATCTGTTTTGTTAAAAGTGTTGAGACGAAAGTTATGTCAGTGAGTAATGTAAAACTTTCAAAGTTTAATGATTGAAATTCGACATTTTAGTGAACAATTGAAGATATATATATAAGTTTAGTGACCAATGGAACAATTAACTCATGGCACAACTCCTCATCGTTTCGTGAAATTGAACAAGAAATGTTTAGCAATAGATAGAAATTGAAGAAAAATACAAAATAAATAAATAAACTTGTCCCATTAAAAACCTAGTAGTCCATTACACTATATATATGATAATCTTTGTTCGTGCAATGCACAAATCTCGTTAATTTAAAGCTAATGTTAGCGTGTTCATTGTAAATGAGTAATGATAGATATGGTGAACTTTATCTATTTTTTCTTTACTGACAGTAGCTGTCATAAATCAAATTAGAACACTTGAAATAACCAGTTAGAATAAAGCATTGTGATAGAAAATTTATCTATATGCATGTGAATGACTTCAAAAGCTGATGGAAGCAAGGATAAAATAAATGAAATAAGGAAATTTTTAATGTATTTTTTTTTTTGGGATTTTTTATGAATAATAATTAATGATCCAAACAGAAATGAAAACCGATCTTCCTTTGAGACAAAAGCAAGTTTTAGTATCGAATTTATCTAAGATCATCTACACCAGATGGATTTCCAATCTTTTCAAGGGAGCAATGCAGATATCAATTGTGTTCAAAAATTCTTGTTATACACTCCACAGTGTTGTAGGCAACATCTTCGCACATTCCATTTTCAGCGTACCATCTAAATAATGATTCCACAATACCATGTACAACATCGAGTAAAATGCTTATTGATCAGAAAATTGACATTCAGGGTTCATCATCAAGTGAATTATGACATTAAAAACCACTTCTCTCCCCAAAAATATCACTCTTGTACCCCGACTCCAAAGTAGTGACAAAAGTAAAAGGAGAACCAAGGGCAATTGACCATTTAAGGGCAGGGTATTAGATTTACCATCAACATCCTAAGCATGAAGGCAAAAAAAACCCATCAAATATCATATATCAAGAACCTCACATGTGCGCAAATGCCCATCATCTCTCTCACACCCACAACCACCACCTTCCACAAACTCGTAGATGCACAATGCCCCTCGGGGCATAATCCAGTGGTGTAAAGGACAGGAGTGAGGTTATCTCACGCCTTGCTAGCAGCGGCAGTGTAGGGGTTCAATTCCTGAGACATGGAATTATACTTCTTGAAGGCGCAGTGTACAGACAGCTCTTGTTCCTTGGCTTGATGGGGCATATTTCTCGATTTACCTCTCTCACAAAGCTCTAGAGGCGGGGTAGTGGGGGCCCTCAAGGTTGGGGTTCAACCTTTTTTTTTTTTAAACTCGTAGATGCACAAACCTAGTGGACAGAATTGATGCTAGCACCATTGATTTATTGTCCTTGCACATATAACCTTCTCATAGAGGTCCCATTCCCTTTGGACTTAGAGCTATTATGCTGATTTTGTTTTGGGAAGTCAAGGCCAACAGATTGCAAATGGCCAAAACGGAATCCATGGCAGAGTCCAAATATGCTATTTGGCATCATGTGGGAGAACACTTTCTCGTAATTATCAGCCTACAACGCATGATAAAATTAAGATTGAATTGTCCCATAAATTTAAGATAAATAAATATTGGAAAAATTGTAATCAGTATTGAAATGGAAAAAACTCGAAAGCTGATAAAATGACTGATAACAAAAAACAGAGCCACTCTCATCTGCTAGTCCTTGTAAAATATATTTTTACACCAAATAAAAAATTCAAAGCATTCATTTTTAAATATAGAGAGAGCAACGTGAAGAGGATAACAACAAAGCCCTCATGGCTAAATAAACAAGATAATTTGATACCTGAGGTACATCGAATATCAAGTGTAGCACCAAATCACTGCCAGAAACAGTGTCCCATATGTATCCCAAGCAACCAGCAGCACGAGCCTCAACAAATGAGCAAGAACCTTTCCTCAAACCAATTTGCATGAAGAATAATATGGGTACAAGCTTCATACGAGGAAAAACTCACATCATTTCTTGAGAAAATAACAAAAGTAGAAAGAAATAACAAATTACCTTAACCACGATATCAGATTTCACTTCAGCAAGAGAACCCCTTAAGTTCTAAACTTAAGCTGGTCCCTACATAAATACAAAGAGTTCCTATCATCTTGACAGATATTAGTAGAACATCTTGAAAAAGCGATTATAATTCATTCTTTCAAGAGCTTCATAATATAAAAAGAGGCAAAATGTGCAAGTTTATAATGGTTCATTCATTAATCTACAGTCAAGCATGAGTTATGATGAATATGTACAACCTCAGTATCCAGGAAATGAAGCATGCCTCAGCATATTTCAAGAGCTACCCTACATTTAATCGAGTGTACATGATGGTTAATAGAAATCTAGGCCTTTTCCTCTCTCAATCGTTTCAACCAATGAATAAAGTTAAAGTTCAAGAATCAGAAGTGTCAGAATTGTAAGGAAGCAGTATTTTTTTTTTTTTCCTTTTTAAAGAAAAAATAAGAATAAGAATTGAGTATAAAAATAAATAAATAAATAAATAAATAAATTTAAAACTACAGTTCTAATGGCAAAGACGTTCTTCAATCCTCCCATAACTTCGCCTGTGAGAAGGTCACTGGGGTCCCAAACATTGAAATGGGATTGCCTTAAGAACATAGCAAGCTATATTCTCCATTTTCTGGCTCCACTTATTCGAGCATTAGCAGATTCCTTGTTACAGATATCTGAGGCAATATTTGGACCGCCAAGATAAATAATATTCTCCATTTTTACTCCTACTGCCAAGTAATATAATATAGTTAAGGAAATAAAGAATGAATTACAGACAAGGTGACAATTTCTTTTAAATATAAGATGCTTTGCTTTGTTCTATTTGATTCTCGTTCTATGACGTAGAATTTGGGGAGACATGGGAAAGATATGAAGCATGAACATCAAGATGGGAAGGCAAACATCTGAGACTTTATCTCTGATAAGTGCGTTTTTACACACTTATTTGGCCACAAAACATGACTAATTGTTGATCAAAGCGTTTGAATTATGACTTAATTATATGTAATTATGTTTTGTAGAACTATATTGATGAACTTGGCGAAATTCAAGAAAAAAGAAACAAAAAAAAGGATCAAAAATGAAGGAAATCCAAGTATAACTACTAAATTGCAACATTTCAATAGTTGATTCGGACCACATTATGAAGATTAGAGATGTTGCGGGTTCAATTAGATGCAATTAAAAATCAAAGGGTTAAAGATGCACTAGAAATGACTTGAAAAAATTGAGAATTGATTTCGGGGGCTAAAATGCAACATTGGGGAGTTTTTTAAAACTGAGTGACTTCCCAACGTAAAAAAATTATTACAGCGAAGAAAACTTTGGCCTGGCGGATGCCCAGGCCAATCGCGGTGAAAAATTCTCAATTTCCTATTCTTACTGAAATTCTTGTGGTAACAAATCTTTGGAGGTATTTTACAACCCTAGGGCCGTCCCTAAGCATACACCACACATTATAACATATTCATAAGAATTTTTAGAGAAGAGAATAAGGCAGGAACAAGAAGATTGACATCAAGACGCAATGATTCAATTCAAGATTTAAAGTGGTGGTATCTTTTCTTTATGATTTAGTTTGTTTTCTTCTTCCCATCATGTTAGGCTAGATTTTTATGTACTAAGCGATCAATGAACCTTGTAATGTGATTTTTATTTTTATTCCTTATTCTATATTTTTGACATAAAAACACGTATTGAATATTTTGAATGGTTTATATGCATTTAATTTCTTCCACAATTAAGGGCCCGTAATTGTGTGAGTTTGGATGACTTGTTTCTTGCATTCGAGAGATGGGAAATAGGTTCGACACTGTATAAATCATCGTAGGGTCCGATAGGAATAGAGATATATCTCTATACTCTACTTAAATCTTTAAGTGCTCACAAAACTAGATGTATTCTTGTATATTTGCACCCTTCATAGAGATATATGATGGTGGTATATGAGAGTAGGTTTAACTTTGCTCGAGAGAGACTGTTTAATAGATTTAGGAGCATTGATTCTTCATAATTTCAACGTGTTGTCAAATTATAGAACTAGGGTTGAATTGAGCATTGCTTGGGGATTCGTGATCAATGTGCATCATACAATTACTGTACATTAAATTGCATTATCAACATTTAATAGTATTTTAGGTCTTTTAAACATCAATTTGCATTTCGTTCATTGCCTGCATAATTAGCTTAATGAAGTTATAGAATCACTTGTCAAAATTTAGTTTCGGTTAAAGCTTGGATAAATAACATTGAACTAAATCAATTTTTGTGGGACGATATTTGGACTCAATTTTCCACTGTATTACTTGTCACGAACCGTATACTTGCGAATACAAATCGAAAGAATATTTTCGTGAAGAATCTCCATGTCATTGAACTCTAATGATACAGTCCTAAAATAAAAAATAGCCTTGGTGTGAAAATATAGCAAAAAAGGCTTCATTCAAGTTATAAGATATAATATATATCAAAAATGCAAATTCCTACAGTAGATATGAGAGTATATTTCTTTGTGATTTTACATGTCAATATGCAGACAACCATCTCTTACTCATAAATGAAAGAACACTCAATCAACAAGACTGAGAACCGCCATTTTTAATGTTCTAATTGAAGAAGGTTGAGAATCCTTAATTCTTTAATAACACAATCTAGTTTTAGAGAAATGATGTGCACAGAGAGCAAATTTTCATTATTCAACTAAAAACATTATCCGAAGGGAATTTTTCATTGATCAATTGAAAACTTTATCAAAAGGCATTTTGAGCCAGACATTTCTGGACATTTATTGCTGAAGACCAAATTTAATATGTTGAACAAACATGGCATTGTAGGCAACAAATCATCTGCCAATTCATAAATTCCTATCTGGTTCACTTGGTCGCCAGCACGTCATTGTTAGTCTAGAAGGTTCAATAGTTAGTAGGGTAAAAATGTAATAAGTCAAGTAGCCACAGTCAAGGGGTTGCTTATAAATGTGAGAGTTGGGGGTTCGGGGATCATTCATTCACGTTTTGGTTGGGTCAAGGGAAAAGACCATGCCTCTCGAAAGCCTTGGAATTGTTCTTTCAATTTCTGTTTTCATTTTATCAATTCGACTAGAGTTGTAGGCCCCATTTGTTTTCCATTTTTGAAAGAATAAGAATAAAAAATATAGTCGTTACGACCCCACACAAGAGATAACAATTCAAATTTTGTGGGTTGATGTAATGGATAACGGTTATATTTTTTATTTTAATAAGGGAAGAATGGAAAACAAAGGGGGCTAGTCTCCTTTAACAATTCAATAAACAATATATTTCATCGCTGTTTCTCTTTTATAATCCTTCACCAACATGATCAGCCATCGGGAACCTATCAAAATGGTATCAGAGCAACCATTCTGGCCCTGGGGAATTACATCTGATGAAGAAATACAAGTAGAAGATTGAGTCGATAAATTGGAGTCGAAAATTGATGGAATTCAGTTGGAAATACAGAAAGATCTGAAAACAGTGAAATCTGAAATGAAGAAGGCGAGGGCTAATATGATGGAGAAATTGGATTTCACGATAAAAAAATTGGAAGGACAGGAATCGAAAAGAAAGGAGGAATTGGCCACTACTTCACCTAAAACCACACATACCTCTGAAATTCTACCCAATTCTGATGAAATTGGGGCAAGTACAGACAGCCAAAATCGAAGTAAAGAAACCACTATCAAAGGAAGCTGAAGATTATTTGAAAACTCATCAGTGCCATTATCGACGATATCAGATGCAGTGCTGGAGAAGAATTTCATCAATGAGAAGAAACTGTTGGTTATGACTGAAGGAAAAATGTGTAATACTAAAGGGTTAGGCCAAAGTGAGGAGTGGGCTCAAAGAGTTGAGGACTGCAATCAAGCTCTGAAGCAGGCCCAATATAATTCAGGCCCAAATAGAAGTAGAGGTAACATTCCAAGCCCAAATATAAATTTCAACCCTTATGCTTTTCCTAAATATCACTGCGGTCACCGTACGTCTACCCACGCCAATGGAAAAAGGTTCTCCAGTTAAAAGGTTGAAACTCAGTTGTCCATGAAATCTATGGTGAAGGCATTCCGAACGAGAGGATAGGGGGTGATATTAGAATCAAGGAGTTTGGATGTAGAAGTTGAAGAAATCGAGATTGAGGTTCCCAACTTCATTGTGCAGGTACTGCAACAAAATTATTCAATTTTCAAATGGCTGAATAAGTTGGCTGGGCTATAACCAAACCCACCCTTCCTTTTTGAAATTCCAATCAAAACTTATGAGGCAAGCGTGCTTACGGAAGGTAAAAAGGGCAGAGATGAGACTTGGGGCGGGGACAATCGTGACCGGTAGCTATTTGAAAGCTTGGTTGCTTCGTTAGAGATAATGCCAGATAGGTCAATTCAGAGTAATTTTGTTAATGGGTTGAAAACCAAGTTATGGGCCGAAGGTAGAAGATTAAAGCCTCAGGGTTTGGGCCAAATTGTGAAAATAAACCAAGAGGAAATTACATAAAACCAAGCATTTAAAAGTTCAAATTCAAAGTTTAGGGATAAAATTTATCTATGCAAATATCAGCTATTATATATAGTTAATTCAACCAATTCAATTAAAAACCCTAATCAATTCCCCAAATCAATCTCGTCACTTCCTTTCTCATTCATTTTTCTCTCTACTTGTCCACAACTCCAGCGCCACCGACCAGTTTCCGGCCACCGGACCCAACCACCAATAGACTCACCTCACCACCCTCTACAACCTCCACCCAACCATCGGCCACCAACTAGCCGAAATTTGCAGAAAATCGCGGCCAAATTTTTGAACTGTCGCATTATGTTTCAGCCGGATTCTCCCGTTCCGGCAACACCCATGGTCGCGGACCACTGCCGGCCAATAGCCCACATCCAGACGATCCGAAACATGGTCACAATTCATCCTATAAGCCACCCAATCGATCGGAATTGCAGATCCCTTATCCGGCTGCGTTTCGAGGGGCAACACAGGCCCCCCGAAACGCAGCCTTTTTCGTCCAATTTCGACGAGTTGTGAGTGTGCGTGGTGTGGGGTGTGTGCGTGCGTGCGGGTGGGTGGGTGTTCGCGACAGCGATGACGTGGTGTTGGCAGTGTGCACTGGCGTCATTTCTCCATGGCGCTGCAGATCTGGTTGGGTGCTATGGGTGGTTGTTGGTGGTAGTGGCGATAGTGGTGGTTGTTGGAAGTTGGAACAAGATGCTGGTGATGATGATGGTGACGGTGGACGATGGTGATGGTGCTGGTGCAGGTGGTGGTGTTGTGATTTTGGGGACGGTCACAAGGCAAGGGTGGTTGCAAGTGTGGGTGGTGGTGTATGGTGTCACGACGGGGTAGGGTGGGATAAACTGTGACCATAAAATTTGTGACTATTCCACTGTGACCTTAAAATTCGATAATATGTGACTAAAAAATAATTTGTGACCAACAAATTTGTAAATATGTGACCGATAAATAAATTGTGACCTATAATTTTTTTTATCTGTGACTTTGTGACCTCGACATAATATGTGACCAATTAATTTTATAATATGTGACCAATAAAATCATTTGTGACCTATAATTGTGTATCTGTGACCATTAATTGTGCAACTGTGATCTTATTATATTTAAATAATAAATATATTTAATTAATTAATCAATACCTGAATTCTGCATTTTTAAACTTGAGACTTGAGAATTGAATTGTGTCATACTGGACACCTGATTTTTGAACTTTCCCCATAAACCAAAGGATGAAAGACAAAAATAAGTCTATGAAGAAGACCCAACTCAATTTACAACCCATATAAGATTAAAACAAATACCTACAACCCAGATCTAAACACCCAATTCAATCCGATCCATACATCGAATCCAGCTACGATCGTTCCAAAATCAACAACAGTCGTAATGCTCTTACTGACGATGGTGACCATAGGAGAGAGGGAAAAGGTGGAGCGTCCAAGGATGATGAAACTTCAGGGGCAGATTGATCAACGCCTTATGATTGTGATAATTGACAAGGTAATGTCTATCATGATGGAACTTGACTTGATGATGGAAAAAAGGGACGAGTCGGGGCAGAAAATGGTCAGGCGGCTACACTACCTGAACCGAATGAAATTTGGGCAATTACACTTCAATCGGATTAAAGTGGGGTAATTACTGACAATCATAACCGCATAGAAGAACCACGTAAGGCAGAGGCACACGATTGTAGGCTAAAAATGCTAGTTTTGAAAGGAATTGCAGCTCCATTGCCGGCAATTTCCGAAGAGATGGAAGGCTATTGTATCACTGGGCTAAGATCAGTTAAAGACATGGGGCCAAAGCTTGGGGGTTGGGCTTCATTAGGGAGTTAGCCCAACACATGGAAGATAAGAATGAATTGGTGAAGCTGGCCCAAATGAGTTACAGCCCAAATAGAAATAAAAATAGGGAAAATTACGTACAAACGTGGAATTAAAGATTCATTTTCAAAGAGAATGGGATTAAGTTTAACTTTCAGTTCTCGGGTGTTAATTACACATTATTATTTTAATATTATATTAAACTAATATTACACCAATAATTTAACCCATCCAATCCCTAACCTTTACCCACACTGACACTACATCTTTTTCTCTCTATAGTTTCGTTTCTCCCCCCTCTCTCACTATAGACTCTTTCTCTCTCTACATGTCTCATTCTCCCTCCTCTCTCTCTCTCACTGTATACATTTTTTATATCTATCACCACTTCACTCCGGCAGCCACCCAACTTGACGGAGATGTGAGAGTCGCTACGACGACACACAATGCGCTGTGAGGCATTCGATGCTCCTCTGATGTTGGACCCGTTCGATGCACCTCTGGCATGACACTTCTACTGATCGTATCCACCGTGCGCAGCAAAGCAACGTCCAAGGGCTCAGTGGTGGTAGCTATACCCACTCAGCCATCTCACCCACAACCGTCACACTTACTCAACGTCCATGGGCTAAGTGGATCTGAAATTTCCTCCGATCCGCCACCGTAGAGGTTCATGCGGCGTTGCAATCTCCAGCAAAAGTTTCTTTAGTGATTTTGTGGTGATTTTCTGTGGTGATTTTGCTGCATTTTTTGTTATGGCTTTTGAGGTACTGGTTGTGGTAGTGTGCTGTGGTGGTGGCAACGGGTTTATGGATTCTTTTGGTGGTGTCATGTCGGTGGTGGTGTGGTGTAGCTGGAGATAGAGGAGATGGTGGTGGTGTACTGTGAGTGCTTTGTGCAGTGGTGTTGTGGCGATTTTTCGATTGTTATGGTGGTGGTAATTGTGGGAGACAGTGGTATAGATGTTGTGATGCTCATTGTGGTGTTGGGAGTGCGATGATTTTCTGATCTGTTGTTCTTTGGTGGTGATGGTGGATTGTGACTTGATATTGATCTGGTTACAGATAGTTACTCTGAATATAATTTTGATCGTAGTTAGTCACACCGAAGGCAAAATTGGTCACAATTATCACATGTATGCGATGTGTACAGATTTATTTGTGGTGACCCTATACGAGCAAGTATGTGTTTGTTGTAACTATTTGTGACCAATTTTGTATTGATTGTGACCAGTTGTGACTTGAGATTGGCATAATCATATATAGTCACACTCAATAAAAATTTGGTCACAATTAGTAACATATAATACAGGTATGGTCACAGATGTCACAGGTGCATATCTGATCACTTACAACGCACCATTACGACCACCACAGTTTTTTGGAGATTTTTCAACAGTGGGTGTGGAGAGAGATTTTTTTTCAAATTTTGGAGATTTTTCTATTGGCAAGCAGGAGGAGTACCTGGAATAGTTACCGGAGTAGACGCTGGAGTGGTCATTGGAGCAGTTTGCTAGAGTGGTCGTCGGAGCAGTTTGTCGGGTTAATCGTCGAAATAGTTGCTAGAGCGGCCACTGGAGTGATCGCTGGAGCCGTTGCCGGAGTGGTCGCCAGAGATGATAGCCATCTCTGGTGGAGGAAAGATGGTGTAATGGGGTGATAGGATGAGGTGGATGGCATGGATGGAAATAATTAATGGATGTTATACCATAATTTAATATTTAATAAATTTATTTACAACCTGATTTTTGAAATATTTGATTGAGTTTGTTATTTATGAAATGTAATCTTTAAAGCTATGAGTTATGTGGTCTTCCCATTAAAATAATTCTAGTAGCCCAAACTTTTTTTAATGGGCCATCCCTATACCCATATACTTACCCAAATATTTCAACCTACTCAATACAAATCATCCACCCAAAAACTAGCATTGTTATAGTGCTTCAACATCGGCAGTGCCAAGTGAATATCCTATGGTAGGTTCAACTAGTCATGGAGTTTCCTTGGATACGATACTTGTGATAATTGCTTGCTTGATTAAGTCCTCCCACTTCAAGGAGTTGAAATGTTCCCTTCTAGTGATGAAAATGATTGGAGTGCTTGCAAGACAAATGGTTTGGTTGCATGATAAATCGACTATAACATCAACAACTTCCACCTTGAGGACAAGGTGAATTTTTAGGACGACGGGTAATGATAGATTCCTATTTGGTTCACTCGGTTGCTGCCACGTCATTGTTAGGCTAGAAGGTTCAATAGTTGGTTAGTAGGGTAAAAAATGCAATAAGTCAAATAGCCACAGTCAAGGGATTGTTTATAAATGTGAGAGTTGGGGGTTAGGGGATGTTCATTCATGTTTTGGTTGGGTCAAGGGTGAGAGACTAGGCCTCTCGAAAGCCTTAGAATTGTTCTTTCAATTTCCATTTTTATTTCATCAATTCGACTAGAGTTGTAGTCTCTTTTAACAATTCAATAAACAATATATTTCATCGCTGCTTCTCTTCTATAATCCTTCACCAACATGATCATCCATCAGGAACCTATCACCAAGCTCCCATTGAGTTTGTCCTTTTTTAAATGAAGAAAGAAAAGAAGATATGTAACTATAAAATTTGGTTAATTTCATCCGAACGTATAATTATACATATAAATTGAAATTAGTTTCTTTGCTTTCTTTTTTTTCCACTTTCTTAGGTTCTCATATAATTCATAAACTCTAAGTATCTCTGATGAGTTTGTTTCACTCATGATTTTTGCAAAATTTTAGCTTGATTAAATGCTAGATCTTGTGAGTATAGAACGTTTTTGATGTGTTTGTTAGTGTTGTTTTGAAAATTAGGAGAGGTGATGCGAAAGGAGGTATTAAAGTGGATGAAGAGGCCAACAATACGGAATTGAGGCAGAAAGACGGCACTTAGGTGCTGCATTCATAGCGCCTAGGCGCTACGAAACTGGAAAAAAGATGAAATTTGGACTCGAGAGGCAACGCCTAGGCGCCGCAATCATAGCGACCAGGCACTGAAAACGTAGCGCCCAGGCGCTATCATCAGCGCTTAGGTGTTGCGACTGAGTATCTAGGACGTGTTTTTTTGGGCCGTTTTAAAATCCATAAAAACCCTACTTCTATATAAAACGGAGGGGCACCTATAAATACATCTTTCTCATACTTTTGAGGGGTTCTGACACATTGGAGACAAGACAACAAAAAGAGATATTCAAAAGAGAAATTCAAGAAGATAAACACCAAGCAATTGAATATTAGAAGCACTCATTGGAAGGGGAAGAAGATCTTGGTGTAAGAATTCTACTTTTTCTTCTACATCTTTATTACAAATTCGGTGATTCATTCTAAGACAATTTCCTATTTTTCTTCTTGCATTATGAGTAGCTAAATTCATTGTTAGGGAAAATAATATAACCATTTGGGATCCTTTACATTCTCTTATTAAGATTCTTAGTTTTTAATTTTTCCATGTGTTGATTTTGCTATGAGTTAAACGCATTAAATTATCTAATCAATAATTTGATGATTTTTGTGAATTCTTTACAAATAGAGATATGAGCTTAGGATTTAGACCATGTAGTAAAATCCTGTACATTGGTATAACAAGTAGAGATACCTATACCATTTATTGCGGTCATAATTGAATTCCTAGGACATAGAATTCATTTAACTAAGTTGAATTTGCATAGAGATATAAAATTTAATTAGTTGAATAGGCTCAATGAGAACTCGAGAGGGATAAATTGAATACAATAAGAGAATTCGATCGAGCACTACATTAGAATTGAGTTTTAATTTGAGATGCAAAGGTGATTAATTGGTGAAGTTATTCTGCCCTAACATCCACTCATTATTTGATTCTCCAACCAATCGTGTGAACATCCATTTATTTTCTAGAATTTAGATTAAAACTCAGATTTTACAACTTTTAATTTGTTTTAGTCAAATAGTAGTTAAAGAAAAAATTGAATTAAGTGCTAGAAAATAGTCTTTGTGGGATCGACAATCCAGACGCTTAGGTCCACTATTACTTGTTACGGGTCGTACACTTGCGAAACAAAATTTTACAACAAGTTTTTGGCGCCGTTGCCGGGAACTATGTCTTTTAGTCTTAATTTATTTTCTTTATTTTAACTGTTATTTGATTTTTTTTATTTTTCTTTTATTTACATAAAATTGTGTTCGTTGTATGCTCCGTGCTCAAGGCAACGATCTTGAACCGTTTGATTCGGAGATAGAACATACCTTCAGACGAAGACGCAAATAAAATAACTTTCAGATTTTGGGGTAAATAACTTTCAGATCAGGCTTGATTGGATTAACTTGATGAGCAACACCCTGCAATTCTACGGACGACCTCAAGAGAATCCAAACACGCATATCTCTAGATTTCTCAGAAACTGTCAGAATGCTCCGAGGGTCAATGAAGATGCTATTAAACTACAACTATTCCCATTTACATTGAGAGATGCTGCATTGGAGTGGTTAGATGCTGAGCCTCATGCTAGCATTAGTACATGAGAAGAACTAAAGAGGAAGTTCTGTAATAAATTTTTCCCACCGACGAGGGTAGCTAAAATCAAATAGAAAATTCAGACTTTTTAACAGAAAGAGGGAAAAATCTATCACGAAGCATGGAATAGGTTTAATGAGTTGATGAGGAAATGCCCAAACCATGGAATTACTATAGGTAATGAAGTGCAATACTTCTACACTGGATTTACACCACTGTCAAAATCCCAAGTCAATGCCTTAGCTGGAGGACCAATTATAGGAAAATTTGTGCAGCAAACCATGGAACTGTTTGAGTTGGTTTCCACTACATATTCAATGTTCTCATCAGAAAGAGTGGCGCCACTGAAGACAGGAAGAATGTACGGGTTAGATAGCACAGCAGCTATCAACGCCCAAATAGTAGCATTGAAAAAACAGGTGGTGTTATTGGTGAAATCACAAACGAAATGAGCACATACAGTGACAGCTAGTCCATTATGTGAGAACTGCGGGACAAATCATTTGACAGAAAACTGCACATCTATTGGCTATCCCGATGAACATGTCAATTTCATTCAGAATGAGTCTCGAGATTTTAATCCATTTGCTCAAACGTACAACCCAGGATGTAGACAACACCCAAACTTCAGATGGTCGGATAATCAGCAAGGGAACAATTCAAATAATGTCCAACAAGAGAAAAAACCAAGTTTGGGGGGAGATGTTCAACCAGTATATGCAGAAGACTAACAAGTGTTTCAGCAGATTGACACTAACTTTCAGAATCAACAAGCATCAATCAAGAAGTTGGAAACACAAATTGGTCAGATAACTCAACAGCTTGCAGAGCGCCCACAAGGGACATTGCCAGGCAACACAATGGTCAAGCCAAAAGAGCAAGTGCAAGCTATTACTACCAGGAGTGGGGGTGCAACTTCTAGAAATATATATGAAGAGACTAGAGCGAAAAGAAAAGGAAATAATGGATGAAGAGGCTGGGATAGAAGTAGAGTTTGAACAACCAACTGATAAGGAGAACGAGAGGAAAGAAACACCTGTAGTGAGAGTACCCAGCCCCGTGAAAGCTTATGTGCCACCAATTTCCTTCCCTCAAAGGTTACAAAGAAAGAAGTTGGTAATCAGTTTGCCAAGTTTGTAAAGGTTTTCAAGAAACTGCACATCAATATTCCTTTTGCAGACGCAATTACCCAAATGCCCAACTATGCAAAATTGTTGAAAGAGATCCTATCTAACAAAAGGAAGCTGGAAGAACATGAGACAGTATGCTTGAACGAGGAGTACAGTGCAATACTATTGAGAAAGCTACCTCCTAAACTAAAAGACCTAGGGAGTTTCACTATATCTTTTACAATTGGTTCTAATTTCTTTGAACATTCTTTATGTGATTTAGGTGCCAGTGTTAATTTGATGCCTCTCTCTGTCTACAGCTCTCTTGGATTAGGAGAAGCAAAACCTACAACAATCTCTTTGCAACTGGCCGACAGATCGATGAAACGACCAAGAGGAATTATTGAAGATGTGTTGGTCAAAGTTGACAAATTTATTTTTTCGACCGATTTCATTAATTTGGACATGGAAGAAGACTCAAATATTCCTCTGATCTTGGGAAGACCCTTCTTAGCTACTGGGAGAGCATTAATTGATGTTTATGATGGAAAAATGATTCTTCAAGTGGACAATGAGCAAGTCATATTCAACGTGTTCAAGGCAATGAAACACCCATTGACTTCCGATACTTGCTGCCAAGTTGATGTTCTTGAAGAACTTGTGGCGGATACATTTGATATAGAGCATCACACAAATCTTTGTGAGGCAGAGCTTACACAATTGGAAGCAACAAATGCAGGAAAAGCTGAATGTGTTGTCAACTTAGTCGAGCAACCCATAGGAAGAAGGCATTGGTAGTATGAATCTTTTAGTGACAACCCTTCTCCCTCGGTACCCTCAGTGGAAAAGGCACCCACTCTTGAATTAAAGCCCTTACCTTCCCATCTTCGTTATACATATTTGGGAGAATCTACAACACTGCCAGTAATCTTTGCAAATGTTATGACAAGGGAAGAGGAGAATAAATTGTTGGAAGTACTCAGGCAACACAAAATGGCAATTAGATGGACAATAGTTGACATAAGAGGGATCAGTCCAACTCTTTGCATGTACAAGATTTCAATGGAGGACGGGTCAAGGGCATCAGTGGAAGGACAACGCCGATTGAATCTAACCTTGAAAGAAGTCATGCGAAAAGAGGTGCTGAAATTACTGGATGCAGGAATAATTTATCCCATATCTAATAGTTCATGGGTGAGTCCTGTATATATTGTACCTAAAAAGGGTGGAATCACAGTGGAGAACAACGAGCTGATACCAACACGGTTAGTGACAGGGTGAAGAGTATGTATAGATTATAGGAAGCTAAATAATGCAATCAGAAAGGACCTTTTTCCATTACCATTCATTGATCATATGTTGGAAAGGTTGGCAGGACACTCTCATTATTGCTTTCTGGATGGATATTCAGGGTGCAATCAGATAGTAATTGCTCCAGAAGACCAAGAGAAGACAACCTTCACATGCCCTTATGGAACGTTTGCGTTTAGAAGAATGCCTTTTGATTTATGCAATGCACCGGCAACCTTTCAACAATGCATGATCGCCATCTTTTCTGACATGGTAGAAAAGTACATTGAGGTTTTTATGGACGATTTTTCTGTGTTTGACGATTGCTTGGATCGGTTGGCTCTTGTATTGCAAAGATGTGAGGAGAAAAACCTTGTGCTTAATTGGGAAAAATGTTATTTCATGATAAAGGAAGGAATAGTACAGGGACATCGAATTTTTGCACAGGGGATTGAAGTGGACAAAGCAAAAATAAAGGTGATTAAGAAATTGCAGCCACCTAATTCAGTAAAGGGGACATGCAAGGTTTTACAGAAAATTCATTCAAAACTTTGCAAAAATTACAAAACCGTTGTGTAACCTGCTGGAGAAAGATATACCAATTCAATTTTCTAATGTGTTTGAAAGCCTTTAACACTTTGAAAGGAAAATTGACATCGACACCTGTGATAGTGGCTCCAGATTGGGAACTGCCTTTTGAGCTCATGTGTGACGCCAATGACTTTGCAGTGGGGACAGTGCTTGGACAACGCAACGGAAAAGTATTTCATGTTATCTTCTATGCTAGCAAAACATTGACTGATGCTCAGATCAACTATGCAACAACTGAAAAGGAAATGCTCGCAATTATTTTTGTTTTTGACAAATTTCGTTCTTATTTGATTGGGTCCAAGGTAATAGTTTATACAGACCATGCCGCTCTGAAGTATTTGTTTGAGAAGAAGGACGCGAAACCAAGGCTAATTCGCTGGGTGCTGTTACTGCAAGAATTTGACATCAAGATTCGTGATAAAAAAGGAACAAAAAATTAGGTAGCGGATCACTTAACAAGGATAGATCAACTGCAGGATTCAGATGATGTGAATATTAATGAGGTCTTCCCAGATGAACAGTTATTGCAAGTAGAAAAAGTTCCATGGTATGCAGACATTATTAATTACTTAGCTAGTAGCTATATGGATCTGGATCTCACCTATCAGCAAAAGAAGAAGCTCAATCATGAAGCGAAATTCTATTACTGGGATGATCCAAATTTATATAGGAGAGGGGCGGATCAGATCATTAGGAGATGTGTGCCTGAGGATGAGATGAAATAGATCCTTTTGTGAGTACATGCTTCAACTTATGGAGGGCACTTTGTCCCCACTAAAACAGTAGCAAAGGTGCTCCAATGTGATTTCTTTTGGCCTACATTGTCCAAGGACTACCACAGTTTCTGTAGGTCATGCGATAAGTGTCAAAGAACAGGTAACATATCACCGCGTCACGAGATGTCACTTAACAACATTTTGGAAGTGGAAATATTTGATGTCTGGGGGGTTGATTTTATGGGTCCATTTCCATCATCTTACAACAATCAGTACATCCTAGAGGCGGTGGACTATGTTTCAAAATGGGTAGAAGCTAAAGCATTGCCTACAAATGACGCAAGGGTGGTGGTGGACTTCATAAAGAAACACATATTTAACCGCTATGAATCACCTAGGGCCATTATAAGTGATGGTGGAACGCACTTCCGCAATCGGTTATTCTAGGCAGTGTTACATAAGTATGGGGTACAACATCGAATTGCCACTCCTTATCACCCTCAGACAAGTGGACAGGTGGAAACGTCAAACAGACAATTGAAAAGAATTTTGGAGGTCACTGTGAATGCATCTCGCAAGGATTGGTCAAAAAAATTGGACGATGCTTTATGGGCATATCACACAGCTTACAAGACACCTATAGGAATGTCCCCATACCGACTAGTCTTTGGGAAAGCATGCCACCTACCAGTGGAGTTTGAGCACTGAGCTTACTGGGCATTGAAGCAGTTAAACATGGACCTCGAAAAGGCTGGAGAAACAAGAGTACTACAACTACATGAGTTGGAGGAATTCAAAAGAGAGGCATATGAGAATGCATCCATCTACAAGGAAAGGATAAAGCAGTGGCATGACAAGAACATCAGGCAACAAATTTTCCGAGTGGGGGATCAAGTGCTATTATACAATTCCTGGCTTAAGCTTTTTCCAGAAAAATTGAAGTCTAGATGGTCCGGTCCTTTTACGGTCTCTCAGGTGTTTCCCTACGGGACAATTGAATTACACCATCCAACTAAAGGAAATTTCAAAGTAAATGGCCAACGCATCAAGCATTATGTAGAAGATTTCCCCCACCGCTAAAGAGAGTCTCGATCTAGCGTTCCCAAATAATTGCAGCACTATATCCAGCTAATGACTTAAAAGAAGCGCTTCTTGGGAGGCAACCCAAGCTCTACCCTTTATTTACTTTGGTTTTTGCTTTGATTTTGTTGTTCCCTTAATAATCTATGCTATAATAGTAACACTTTCTTTTTTCTTTTTTTTTTGTAGAAGAATCCATAAAGGTTACATATTGAGGAATTTGAGTTCTACAATGAAAATGGATGAGTGTGATAAGGTGGAGTAGTTAAAAAAAAGGGCAGTAACGTAGCGCTCAGAGCGTTGCAAAACTGCCGAATGGCAGAAACGCAGTGCCTTCTCGGCGCCTAGGCGCTGCCACCTCCCCACATAAACATTTTTTTTTATTTTTTACTTATTTTCTATTTCATATAACCCCTAGCCCTCTCCCTACTCACAATACGTAATTTCCCCAACCCCTCTTCCCTCTCATCTTCTTTCCTAACACCCTTAAGTTTACCCCTTTTCATTTCCTCCTCAACCCTCCCAAGGTACCCTCTTCCCCTCTCTTTCCTTATTTAATTTAGTTTTGTTCTTTATTGAATTTATTTTATATTTTTTCCTCTTTTCACCTCACCCACATCACAATTCTTTCAATTACACATATTCTCGCCCCCTCAATCTCCCTTGTTGTTTTCCACATTTCATTGTTGCAAAGTGTGAATTCATCCATTCCTATTAGTTTCCACAGCACCATTCCAGGTATGGCTATTTTTTGCTTCCTATTTTTTTCTCTCTTACATGATAGTTGATGCTTATATGTGCATTTTTTTGATAATTATGTTAAGAGGAGGGCTTGCTTTGTTGTGGTGTCAAAAAATTCGTGTATGGTGCAGATAATGTGGCATGAATTACTTCTAAATTATGGGCAATTTTTGGCGGAAATTTGGTGCCTTCAAAGTGTTTGATGGATTGCCTAGGTGAACATAGTTGGGTACAAAAGAGCTATTGTGGCTATTGTGCTCATTGACTTATGTGGGAATTGCCATGTAGAGATCGTGAATTGAAATTGGGTTTAGAATACATCTATTGCACGTTTGACCATAGTCCGCCCTTATAGCTAGATTTTAAGCCCTGCCTTATCTTCATTTACTACTGTTTTTGCTAATGGTTTGCATGTTCTACACTTTCACAGGTCTAATGCCGCCTAAAAAGAGATCAAAAGCCGTAGCCTCCTCTTCTAGCTCATTTGATAGGAGCAAATTCATTAGTGCCGAGGCCGCTGAACGATATAATTGCCTGGTGGTACACAAGACATGTATCCCTGAACGTGATTTTGACAATTATATGACAGAGCAGATAGGTCGGCGGAACTGGGAAGTATTTGCTCGGCAACCACGACCGGCGCTAATTCTGGTTGTCAGGGAGTTCTACGCCAATGCGAAGGAGCATTGAGATTTTCAAGTGTTTGTGCGGGGTAAATGGATACCGTTTGATAGAACCTCCATCAACAGGTTTTATAATTTGCAAGCTATTGAAAATGAAGAGTACTCTAGACTTTGTGACGAGGGTGTTGATCCTCATGAGGTCATTCAAATCTTGGCCACAACTGGTACTACATGGAAATGTTCAGAGATTGATGTACTTAACTTCTCTGCTTCTGGTATGACTTCGGGTTGTAAGACTTGGCATCACTTCATTTCTGGCAACTTATTCCCAGTAGCAATTTAAGTGAAGTAACAAAAGAACGGGCTACCCTGAATTATGCCATTCAATGCCGCCTATCAATTGATGTTGGTAAAGTTATTTACAACATCTTACATACTTTGAAAGGGTCGACGACAGGTGGTCTAGGGCACCCATTGTTGATTTATGAGCTTTGTTTAGCGGGTGGTGTTGTCACGTGCCCGACTGAGGAGGTTGTGCGCCCCAAACCGGCAATCACACGAGCGTGTACTTGAAAGTTCTTAAGCCGCTCCGAATCCTCCAGTGCTCCACCCTTTCCTTGGAGCGACCAGCTGCCCAGATCACGCCGACCGACCCCAGCTATTGACCCCAATTTTGACCTTGCAGCTCAGCTTCATAACATGCAATTGCAAATGAATTTGACGCAAAATACATTGTGCGAGCAGTTCCATTATCAACATAAGTTCAATGCGGTCATATCTTCGATTTACTCCGATCGAACATTTCCTCAGCCGCCTCTCTAACCCGATCATGTTGCAAATCCATTTTCGAATACCCAGGACGATGATGTCAAGGACGACAATGTACGTCGTCCGTCCGGTAAGTCCCCTCCCCATTTTGTTTATATTTCACATTGAGGACAATGTTTCAGTTAAGTTTGGGGGGAGTGACATCATTTGCTTACGTTGTTGAGTTTCTCAAATCTTGCATGTGATTTGCTTGTTTTATGTGTTCATGTGTTTATTAAAAAAAAGAATTATTTATGCATTTTCATAATCAGCATGCTTGTGTGAGTTAGATCGTCTTGTTAGCTATGATGAATATATTTGAGACCATTATCAGTTTATGGATTGTGGATGAATCATATATTTTAATTGGACTTTCTACTTATCCATATAAAGCGGTATAACATTTATGCAAGAGTATTAAGTTGAGCGTCGTACAGGAACATGAGGGCTCATGCATATAGGCTAAAGAGATGACTTAGGTGTGTAATCCCATAACCCATGAATATCAATACCCCTTAATCGTGTACACTATAATTTGGGGCGTTCTAACCGGCGAAAGAAATAATTTACGATTGTGTTGATCCCGTGCATGTGAAAAAGATTGTGTTGAGTGTATTTAATTTTCTGGTATAAGATTGGTGATGACCGAATGCTAGAAATCTAACCCCTATAAATTTCATTTTTTTTATAAGAGAAATTGCACGTATTCAGCTGAGTCTCACACCTGCACCTTTTTTACTCTAGTTATTAAATCCGTAGGGGTCTCTTGAAACCTGGTACGCTTTGGTATACAAAAAATTGGGGAGTTACGACCTAACATTCACTACAGGGGTCAAGAAGTGGAAAAAAGGGTAAGGTTAAAAAAAAAAAAAAAGAAAGAAACTGATCTTGGGGGCCTAAATAACTAGTGGGTTTGAATCACTAAGTATAAACTAGATTGTTGAAACACTCATAAATTGGAAGAATCACTACATGAATAAGTTGTTGACATTGCCGGTTGAACTAACCCAAATTAGAGTGGTGTGAGGAAATCTTAAGCAAAACTGAACTTTATAATTATACCATAGTAAGAGAATAAAAGAACCAAGTTGGGGGGTGTGTGAATCTTACGAGTGAAGAAAGGAAATAATTGACCATTGAGGGTTGGGAAGTGAACCAACTTATGAATGTACGACACTACGCTTGACCCTCCATACACATACACACACCTGCTTCGCATTGTATGAGTGGAAGTTTGGTTCTTGCATTGTGATTTTAACACCATTCATAAATATAATATAATATTATCAATGTTGAGCCAAGAAGACAAGTCGTTTAACTGACTAGTTGTGTGTGTATCATCCTTGGATGATTTTATTGTTTGATGTGTTTGTTCACTCGAGGACTAACAAACGGTTAAATTTGAGGGTATTTGATAAGTTTGTTTCACTCATGACTTTTGCACAATTTTAGCTTGATTAAATGCTAGATCTTGTGAGTATAGAATGTTTTTGATCTGTTTGTTAGTGTTGTTTTGAAGATTAGGAGAGGCGATGCGAAAAGAGGTATTAAAGCGGATGAAGAGGCCAAAAACACGGAATTGAGGCAAAAAGACGGCACTTAGGCTCTGCATTCATAGCGCCTAGGCGCTACAAAACTGAAAAAAAAAAGATGAAATTTGGACCCGAGAGGCAGCGCGTAGGCGCCGCAATCATAGCGCCCAGGTGCTGTCACGTAGCGCTTAGGCGCTGCGACTAAGTAACTAGGGCGTACTTTTTTGGGCCGTTTTAAAATCCATAAAAAACCTACTTCTACATAAAACGAAGGGGCACCTATAAATACATATTTCTCATACTTTTGAGGGGTTCTTGACACATTGGAGACAAGACAACAAAAAGGGAGATTCAAAAGAGAAATTCAAGAAGATTAACACCAAGTAATTGAATATTAGAAGCATTCATTGGAAGGGGAAGGAGATCTTGGTGCAAGAATTCTACTTTTTCTTCTACATCTTTATTACAAATTCGGTGATGTATTCTAAGACAATTTCTTATTTTTCTTCTTGAATTATGAGTAGCTAAATTCATTGTTAGGGAGAATAATGTAACCAATTGGGATCCTTTACATTCTCTTATTAAGATTCTTAGTTTTAAATTTTTTCATGTGTTGATTTTGCTATGAGTTGAATGCATTAAAATATCTGATCAATAATTTGATGATTTTTGTGAATTCTTTACAAATAGAGATATGAGTTTAGAATTTAGATCATGTAGTAAAATCCAATACATTGGTATAACGAGTAGAGATACCTATACCATTTATTGCGGTCATAATTGAATTCCTAGGACATAGAACTCGTTTAACTAAGTTAAATTTGCATATAGATATAACATTAAATTAGTTTAATAGGCTCAATAAGAACTCGAAATGGGTAAATTGAATACAATAGGAAAATTCGACCGAGCACTACATTAGAATTGAGTTTTAATTTGAGATGCAAAGGTGATCAATTGGTGAAGTTATTCTGCCCTAACATCCATTCATCATTTGATTCTCCAACCAATCGTGTGAACATCCATTTATTTTCTAGAAGTTAGATTAAAACTCAGATTTTACAATTTTTAATTTGTTTTAGTCAAATAGTAGTTAAAGAAAAATTGAATTAAGTGTTAGAAAATAGTCATTGTGGGATCGACAATCCTGACTCTTAGGTCTACTATTACTTGTTACGGTCGTACACTTGCGAAACAAAATTTTACAACAATCTCATTAAGGCAGTTTGACACCAAAAGCAACCATACAATGTATAAGCTAACTTATCGACAATATAAGCTAAACTGGAAAAATAAGTCTTACCTGCTCGATTAATCATCTGCGTGGATGTAATGATACGAGGAACAGGGTTGAGTTCAGCTTCTATGTCCTTTGCCAATGATACGATGATTAGCATGGTGATTCTCTCTTTCCAAGACTTGCTAATCTCTTCAAAAACTTCATGTGATTCAGTCGAAGGCAATCCATTGATTACAATATCAGCATCCCAAACAACCTCCTACAAATTAGTCACAACCTTCAAAGGACATAATGGTGTATCAATCATGTTCGGGTAAAATCTATCTTTCAAAATTTCGTCTGAGTAAAGCATGTGATGACCCAATCGTGCCTCGATATGCTTCAAATATGCACGTCGCATTATCAACCTTCTCAATATATCTTCTCAAGAATTGGTCAATTCAAATAAATGTTTTGATTGGGCTCTATGAACAGCTCGTCCCAGTCTTCTTCATATTCTAGTCTGAACCTGATCTTGAAATTAATCATAGCTATCTTGAAACAAAGCTGAAAACACACTTTCCCATGCACCAGCTCTACAACAACAATCTTCAGCAGATCACCACCGGCCTTGCCTAATAATCAACGAAATTCATCGAGTATTCTGAACCATTGTATTGCCCCATTCAAGTATGACTCATTGTTCATTACCTTAATACTTCCCACTATCATTTTCCAAGTAAAATAAAAAACAAAACAAACAATACCCTTCAAATAAATTCCAAGAATATGAAACTTTGCTAAAGGATCAATTTCCTTTTCACGTAAAAAAATTTCCCAAAAAAGCAAGCTCTTGTAACAGCTCGGCCTGCCCCTCCTCTCTCTCCACCACACCCTCTCTCCCCTTATGAGGATATGCAATGAAGGTGAACCAAAAGATAAGAGAAACACATCTGTGAATGGCTAAAGACATAGGATATGAGAGTGATAGATCTTGAGTTCCAGAAAAGATGAAGGAACAAATGCAGTTTTCTTGCTTCACGAGCAATCCAGGTGTACCCATGCCCATTCTCCTTCAATTTCTTTATAATGTCACATGTAATTTTATTTACTACCATCAAATTAAAAAAACTAAAAGATACCCACAGAATTTAACACACGATCACGTATGCCATTCTGTGAGAAAGTTGAAATAAAGACTCCAAAATAAAAGTTAGGTATCAAATTAATAACACGAAATGAAGACAAGCAATCAAGAAAACATACAACACAAGATTCAGAGACATCAGAAAAAGAATCGAGATGAATGCAACAGTATCGCTAAGTAGCTAATCTGATGGAAGCTACTTGCAAATGATTCATCAATTGCTTAAACCTTTCTTAGCAGCTTTTTCATATGGATTTTGTGTCCAAGAGTCATATTTGTGTAAAAACTACTATTTTATGCATCGACGCAGACTTTCCACTTAATATTGCCAATTTTAGCAAATCCTCCCACAAGAATATTGTATGTTTCCAAACGCATTTCAATTCCTTCCTCCACTATCTTTCTTACACATGACAATGCTTCTTCCATGTCTCTTCCTACCGCATACGTATGAAGAAGCCTGCAGCAGTGCAAAGTGGATTATTGTGAGATGATTAATTAATAATTCAAAATGGAAATCAGATCAACTTCTTATGTGCAACTAAGAGCGACAGTAAGAGACGGCTAGTTTTCTCCCCATTACTACATTTTAGGCCAAATGATGTGATCCGAGCTATATGCCAAATTCTCAATTATTTAACGATTGTTGGAGGGCAGTTAATACCTAGGATTAAGCTTAGTTTGAGGAGAATTCGAGCCAATATAACCATGCAAACACTTGTTAGAGCTTTGGAGTTCAAGAAAGTGGAACTAGCAAGCTTAAGAACTAAGTCACGTGTCGGCATGGGTGGCGAAATGAGGTGGACAAACGTGATTGCAAGCAATGGAAGAACTGAGCCAAGCCGAGACTTCAAAGGAGTTGATAAAGCTTTATATGTTCGAACAACGGAGTTCAACATCTTAAAGATAACAGCTTAATTACCAAGCCGTTCCATGATTGGCGAAAGAGACTAAGTGCAAAATCGAGATTGATCAAAGCCAATAAAATCATGCAATCAAGCGTCGAGGTTACGGGGCTGCAAAGGATGATGTTTGCAAGCTTAAAGTCGAGTTACATGTTGGTCATGAAGGTGAAATCATGTTTGGCGCATTGGATTCAAAGTTTTGGACGATATATGAAAAAATAAGCAACGTAGATTAAAATGGGCATAACTTTTAGCTTAGGTGTCAGATTTTTCCCCATGAGTACAATCCAGAATTGTCACGAAATCTTGCACAAGAATAAAGAAGTTTCAAAAGTTAAACTATGTGACCACGCTTAAAAGCCATGCAACCGCATAGAGATGACCGAGATCAAAGTTTCCAATTTTGCGCGAGAGTTTATTTTTGGTGTTAGTTTCAGTTTTAATTAGGTTTCTATGTTTTTCATATTTTTAGGAGAATTGTTTCCTTTTTCGGTAAGTCTTTTATTTCCATTAGAATTTTTAGCTTTTTAGTAACTTTCATAACTTTCCATATTTCATAGCCTAGGTTCACCATAAATAGGAGCTTATTTCTTCATTGTAAAAACAACTTTTCATTATGAATTGAATAAAAAATATTTTCTCTCAAAGCTCTTGCTTCAAATTTTCTTGTTATTCATTGAACAACTTTTCAAACTTATCCTGTATTAATATTCTTGTGGCGTTCAACTATCGGGTGTTAATCTTTGATAGCATAATCAAGGGGTCCTTCAAGCACCGTTCTTGTTGGACTTTTTGGTTCACTTTTCTTGTATTCAAATCCAAATCCAAATCCGGGTGAGACTCTTAAAGCGTGTGATTAAGAGGTCGTTAGTTTAATTTACTTTCAGTTGCTTAGTTCACGAATTACGGGTTAAATACAAAACCTTGATATATTTGGCATTCTTGGGATTTGTGTCAATCTCCTGTGGGTTCGGTAGTTTTCGTGCTACCCAGGTTCGCAACACCAAACCTTGCTCAAAAATTCTCATAAAGAATTGGAATGACTTCCAAGCATACATTGCATCACTTCATTTTTTTTTCCTTTTCCACCCCGTGGGTCACTATGTCAACATCAAAGGATTATAATTCCTGTTAAAATATCATTCTGAAGTACAACATTCAAATTAAAGAAGAGGAACTCTATTTTCTAGTGATTTTATCACACTTGAGACATATAATTATGCTTGTGGCAGGGTCCGAATTGCATATAAGGTTTTAAATTTCAGTAAATTTTCTAAACCCAATTTGAGGACACAAATTCATGAACTCAACACATCAGATGAGAATAATATCCAATGTAATGTATTAACTAATGAATTTTTCAATAGATTAAATATTCATAAGTTTCAGCAAGAATGTTCCAATTATTTTTGCTTATGTTCATCAAGAAACCAAAAACGAATCCCAAATATTATTGTCAAAAAAGGAAAATTACTTGGGCAGGATAGACCTGGCCTCTAGTGACATACTAAATGACGGAATATCCTCCTCTTAAAAGAGAGGATGGCAAAATTCAGCACAACTACAGTGAACACAACCAAAATCCCCAAAAATTCACGATTAGAAAAAGTACATTCATCGATAACAACCTCCGAAAACCAAAATAGGTACAAGAACATCCAGACAGCGAGTAGGGCCAGTGATACAAGTAGTGAAAAGAGGGTGGAAGAGGAAAAATTGATGTTTTGAAGTTCAACAGGTGTCTATTAATCAGGAGCTTCTCTTGGGTGGAAAGAAAAATGATAAGGGAAAGTAAATAAGGCAATGTCACCAAAATGTGGTGTTTGATTGCTATATTTTCTAGGAAATTTGATTTCCACATTTTCCTCCACACATGTGCCTTTGCCTTGAAATTGCCTTTGCCTTGAAATGGTGGAAAAATTTGGTGGGAATTCGGTTTTCTTGCTTTTCATTTTTTTTTTTTTTCGATTTTTTTTTTTTAGCAATGGAAACAAAATCTGTCAACAATTATGAAAAAAATTATTCATTTAGTTGACAATTTTCATGAAAAAGGGACAAAACGAACACCAAAAGATACAAAATTTCAACATTTTTCACGTGGAAAATTATACTAGTCAAACACAATAATTTCAATTTTCAGGAAAATAATTTCTAGGCAATTCAATTCCCTGAAATTCGTTTTCAATTCAACTCAATTCCATCTTTGCAATTAAACGAACCCAAAAGTAGAATGAAAAGGTAAAGGTAAGGAGTGTTTTATGAGAATCGAAGATATTTTTTATGATCAGTACGAATCTAGTTAAGGTGTGAACCAAATGCTACAAAAATGAACAGTGAATTGATATCCTCTCTATTAAGAGAGGAGGGATATATATAGTGTTTTCTCCTCTTCAATCCATATTGTTGCAGAGGGAAAAAAAAAATACATATTCACTGTTCTCACAATATTCATAAATGAATATTGCTGAGATTTGTATTTAAAACATTATGGGTTCTGAACTATCATATTTAAAAGAAAAAAGGTACCTTTTTTTTAACTTAAGTTTTATACCAATCTTAATTAAGACTAATCCAAAACTTTTCTAAGAATAGAATATGAACTTTGTCTTTTCTTAAAATCAGTAGGTGTCGACTATATTCAACTAAAAATCATTCTGTTGACGAATGAGTAATACTTCATAAACTAATTTAGATCAATCCTTCAACTCTTCAAAAGGAAAAAAAAAACGAAAATACCAAGAAAATATCCAAAATATTATTTTTATCTATTCTTATGGACAATATTTTTGACAATCAACAGTATGGGCATAAGAAACAAACTGTGTTGAAAACAAATAGACAATAGAGAGGTGGAGGTTAGATCACTTGACTGGTTCTTGCTAGTGATGAATCATCAAAGTTATTGGGGAAAAATAATAAGAAGAAAAAGAAAGTCAACCTTTCCAAAGTTGATTATTTGGCTGGATGAGAATTTCTTTGACTTCCAATAAATAAAATAAATATATAATCTATCATCGAAAATAATGTTATGTAGCAAGGGAAATTTAAGTAGTATTGAAGATGATCTATCAATTGATGACACTTAAATGCACCTAGGCAAGTACAATAATTTACTTGTATACTTTTGCTTTTATCCTTTTTGAGAAAAAATTCAATATTTACAGCATCTGGACAAGAAGAAAGATCATCTTATTTTTGTTATAAGAGCGAGAAAGCTTATCCATCCCCTATCTCATTTTCCATGATACCCCTTACTTCTTTCTGTTCAAAAACTAGCAAACTCATCACTCTTAATCCTCATGAAAAGTCGACTTGCCCAAAGCAAGGAGATGGTTCGGATTGTTTCTTATTTATTTTTATTCATCAATCGCTAATTAAAGACCTAAAAGGTAAAAATATGACCCTGAACATTATGCCCCCATTTGGCTTCCATTTTTTAAAATGAAAATAGGTGGAATAGTGTTCTTTTGAAAAATGAGTAGTTGAAAAAGAAAAAAAAAAAGTTTTCACATGTAATATTATTTTATGGAAAATTGTGTGGTTGAAAATATGATAAGGAAAAATAAAATGTAATGTAATGAGTGCCAAACAGGGGCTATATGTGGCCGCCATTTTCTGGTTCAATTTGGTTATTTCAACTTAAAAATATGAATTAGAGTCTATTTGATTGCGAAAATGGAATTTGGGTAGAAAGAAAATCAATTTCAGGGAATTGAATTACCTAGAAATTATTTTCTTGAAAATTGTAAATTATTGTATTTGATTAGTATAATTTTTCACATAAAAATTGTTGAAATAAAAGTATTTTTTTTTGTGTTTGTTTGATTTTGTTTTACATGAAAATCGTCAATTAAACGGATAGAATTTATTGGTATTGGGGATGAAATTTATTTCCATTGCCCAAAAAAACCCCCAAGAAAATTATCTATCTTTTGGTGTTCGTTTGGCTTTAATTTATATGAAAATTATCAATTAAAGGGAAATATTTTTTACAATAATTTTTAGAATTTGCTTTCATTGCCAACAATGAAAAAAATGCTACAGTGACTGATATTGGTGATAATTCGAATTCAAGGAAAATGTGGAATTTAGTTGAGGTGGCAAAAAAGTTGGAAAATGAATTTTAGGAGGAAAAATGCTATCAAACGATACAAAAGTAGTTGGAATTGATTTTCCATTTTCTAGGAAAAATTTTTACCTATCAAACATACCCTTATTGTTTTGTTGTTTAAACTTAAAAAAAATCAATTTCATACCTATTATTACGTAATTAGGTTAATAAATATATTTAGAAGAACAAAAGTTGTTGCACGTGTTTGACCGACTATTGATATATAGCTATCGATCAAATATTAGATTTTGACTTTGATTGACTATGCCACGATATTAAGTAGGACAATCGTGCTGCAGAACTCGGGATTAAATCTTGAGTTCCAATTAAGGGCCAAGGCACCTCGGCCCCGAGTTTCAAAATCCCAGGTTGAGCAGCATTATTCTTATGTAGGATTTTTTAAGGTTTTTTTACTTCCCCCTTTGTGTTTGTCGGCCTCGAGTGTAAACTTGTGCCTTTTGACAGTACTGGGTCTAACTTTTCTGTAAAAGAGGTCCGACTTGCTTTTAATCTCTGTGTTGGTTTAATGACTAGTGTTCCCAAATCTTTATTCTTGTACTTTGACATGAAGAGTTTAAAGACCATGATAGTCTATCTAAGATCACGTGCCGCAGCCGATTCTATCAAATTCACAGCCGACACTTTAATGATAAAGGTGGACACCATTTAAGGGTATAATCATTGTCCTGGTTAATTTTCAATTATACTGAAATAATGTGGCTTTGTATTTAATTGTGTGCAGGATAAGCCCATGGTGGCATATGAGGATGAAAATAGTAGGATTGGCACATATGGTATGTTCTTTAACTAACTGTGATGAATGCTTGGCTTGTGGAAGTTAAAGCTATTGGTTAATGGATTTATTCATCACAATAGGAAATTAATTTTCCTTTGAAGATTAAAACCATCTTAATAAGGATTTTTGGTAACCTTGAGATCATTGGATTATTAAATTCTCACACATAGATAGGAAAGATGATAACCTTTGAAGGAGTTTTTAATGGCCTAGCCAAATACTTCCTCCCTAAGATCTTCTCTCTTACTCTCTTTTAGGTATATTCCCGTCTCATCTCAATGATTAATGGATTTCATTATCGTAAGTATATTATTTCTAATTATTTCGGCCTGATTCCTAAAGTAACGAGATCAATCTTCTATTTAATACTTCACTCATTGGTACCTCAAAGAACTTGAACAAGAAATCAAAGTTACATTACTCGCTCAGGATTTAGGTGACTTGTTTAATAATCTACTAAAGTCTCATTTCAAATGGTCACAAATGATTCATCTACGTAGTCCCGTCCAATGTGTATCTAAACACATTATTGTTCTTATTACAAGATCTAGACAAGCTTTAATAAGAATAATACAATCTTATCAACATAAAGTGTCCAACTTTATGTACTGATTGTGAACGACACAATTTTGATCACATCATAAGTTCTGTCTTACTATACCCGAACCATCGAGTATACAATTTGTAATCATGGAACCTTAGATAATCGCTTCAAATTGTAACCGCAAATAAATGAACATCAATTCATAATGTGATTTTACAAAACACTACTCGAAGAAAGAGCACCAAACTAATAATTTCCCACTTACCCTTTTTAGAGTATATTGATATATCAAGAATACTCATACTCTTAAGATGCCCATCAAAAGCCTCAGCTGGTAAGTTCTTGATGAACGAGTTCGCAAGATTATCTACTAATGCAATCTTACTAACCGTCACATCTCATCGATGAACAATCTCTCTAATAAGGCGATATTTTTTCTGAATGTGCTTGCCATGCTGATGACTCATTGGTTCTTTAGCATTGGCAATCGCTCCACTATTATCGCAATAAAGTGTTATGAGTCCCATTGCCAAAAGTACCACGCTAAGGTCCAAAAGAAATTTCTTGAACCATACAACTTCTTTAGCCACTTCACACGCCGCTACATATTCTGCCTCCATGGTGGAATCAGCAATGCAAGATTGCTTGATACTCCTTCATATCATAGCTCCACCTCTCAGTGTAGATATTGATCTTGATGTAAACTTTCTAGAGTCACGATCGAATTGAAAATTGAGATAAGTATATCCAATAAGATTCAGATCATGTCCTGAATAACCAAACATATAATCTCTGGTTCTCCGAAGATGCTTGAGTATATGCTTCACCGTTACCCCATGTTCTAGTCCTAAATTGGACGATATCAAACCCACGGCATAATAAATATTTGGTCTAGTGCAAAGCATAGCATACATGAGATTTCCTATAGTCGAGGCATAAGGAACCTTTCTCATATAATCTATCTCTGTTGCAGTCTTAGGACAATGCTCCTTAGCTAGATAAATTTCATGTCTAAAAGGAAATTTCCCTTTTTGGAATTCTGCATTGCAAATCTAAACAATATTTTGTCAATATATGAAGCTTGGGATAATGCAATCCTTCTATTTTTCCTATCTCGTAAGATACAGATTCTCAAAACATAACTGGTTTATCCCAAGTCCTTCATATCAAACTGCTGTGACAACCATTTCTTTACAGATGACAACGTCCCTACATCATTTAATGTTATCTACATAAAGAATCAGAAAAACTACTTTCTTTCCTTGTATTCGCTTATAGACACAGAATTCATCCAGATCTTGGTCAAAACCACAGTTCTTAATAGTTTGATCAAATCTTACATTCCAAGATGTAGACGCTTGCTTGCGTCCATAAATGAACCTCTGTAACTTGCAAACTTTCCTTTCATGGCCTTCTTTCACGAATCCTTCAAGTTGCATCATGTAGATGGTCTCTTCAAGACATCTATTTAAAAATGCTATCTTGGTGTCAATTGCCAAACCTCATAATCATAATAAGTGGCAATGGATAAAATGATTTGAATAGATTTAAGCAATCGTTGAGAAGGTTTCGTCATAGTCGATACCTTCTCTTTGAGTAAAACCCTTTGCCACTAGCTTTGCTTTAAATGTTTCAACCTTTCCATCTATACCTCTTTTCCTTTTATAGACCAACTTGCACCCTATAGACTTTACCCGATTAGGTACATCTACATTATCCCAAACCTTATTGGAATACACAGATTCCATCTCTGAGTTCATGGAAAATTTCTATGATTCGAAGTCTACATCCTCCATTGCTTCCTTAAACGAAGTGGGATCTTCTGCTTGCTCAGTAGAGATTGTCTGTTAGTACTCTCCATAGAGCAAGTATCTAGAAGGCAGACTTATAACCCTTCCATTACGAGGTTGAAGGTGTTTGATTGTCTAGTCTAACCAAAGGTCCTTCCTCTCCTCCCACTACTTTTTCCTGTCCTTGGTTAGGACCAATGTCCTCATTATCCCCATTGTGAGGGTTATGTGGAGGTACAACAATGGGTGCCTCGTTCTCCACTACCTCTTGTTCTATTTGTCTATGAGGCCCTTCGGGCATCCTCATCAGCAACCATTGGTTCAATAGGAGGTTCCAAGTTATCACTATTTGATTCTATACAAAAATCTAGAACTGGATTGCTTGAACCATGTTCTAACACATCTTCCAATAGAATTTTAGTAGTAGACTTGTTTTCTTCTATATACTTATCATCTAAGAAGGTTACATTGTACTAACAAATACCTTCTTATCAAGGGGATTATTAAAGTAGTAACCTCTCATTCCTTTTGGATATCCTACAAAGAAATAAGCATCTGATCTTGATTACATCTTATTCGTCTTTCCATTTAGCACATGTGTTGGACATCTCTATATTCGAATGTGGTGTAAATTAGGCTTGCGCCCATTCCACAATTCAAGAGGCGTCTTGGGAGCTAACTTGAATGGCACCAAATTCAAGATATAAATGGCAGTTTGTAGTGCATATCCCCAAAAGGAAATAGGCAACGAGGAATAGCTCATCATTGATCTTATCGTATCGAAAAGAGTTCGATTTTTTCCTTTCCGAGACACCATTCTATTGGAGAGTTCTTAGTGCACCCAGTTGGGATAATATCCTATTATCCAATAAGTAGACCTTAAATTCTTGGGATAGACACTTGCTACCTCAATCAGATCAAATGGTCTTGATACTCTTACCTAATTGTTTCTCAACCTCCGTCCGAAACTCCTTGAATTTCTCCAAAGCTTCAAATTTGTGAGACATAAGGTATATGTATCCAAATCTAGACTAATCATCGATAAAGGTGATAAAGTACTCATATCCTCCTCTAGCCTGGGTACTAATGGGTCCACAAACATTGGAATGTACGAATTTCAAAACTTCTTTAGCTCTTAGTCCTTTAGCCTTAAAATGTCTTGGTTATCTTTCCTTCTATACAAGATTCACAAGTTGGTATGGATTCTACCTCGAACTCATTTAAAGGACCATCATTTACCAATCTTTGAATTCTATTTAGATTGATATGATCCAATCCAAAATGCCATAAGAGAGTTTCATTAGTACTAGACGATTTATTTCTTTTCTTAGCAGTAGTAGTGTTATGTATAGAGCCAATCATAGAATTTAAGACACAAAGACAGTTAACCTATGACCCGAACATATAACAAAATTATTCAACCTAATAACCACTGTAGAATGGATAAAAAGTATCGAATAACCAACATGATATAAAAGTACAACAAAAACCAAGTTCCGTGTAAGTTCGAAAACATAATAATAGCCATCTAAGATCAAATGTCAACGATTCTCAAAACATAAAGTAAAAGTACCAAAAGTTTTGGTAGACACTACTACTCCTGTGCCAATTCTAAAAGTGTACTCCCCTTTACTGAGGTGCTTGATTTTCTAGAACCCCGGAAAGAATTGTAAACATGATTAGTGACTCCAGAATCTACAATCAAGGTATTAGTAGAATCAACCACTAAGCATGATTCAATGAATATGACATTGGCTTTACCTTGTTTCTCCTTAGCTAGGTGATTCGAGAAATTCTTCTTTCAATGACCCTTTTGTCCACAAATAAAACACTTTCCCTATGGTTTCCTATCGAAGTTTATTTTCTTTCCCTTTGACTTGCTATCTGGCTTTTTGTTTGGCCTCTTCTTTTTCTTTCCTCCTTTGCCAACAGAAGGCATACGATTAGGAGTCCAGTCGCTACAGTCAAAGCACTTCCACTTCTGGTCTTTAGAACAGTTTCAACATTTTAGAGTTCTTTCATCAATTCCATCAGAGACATGTCCATTTTGTGTAGATTATAGTCAACTATAAATTGTGAGAACATCTCAGGGAGGGTCTCAAGGACCATGTTAATCTGTGTCACGGAATCAATGTTAGCTCCTAAAACCTTCGAAGCGTTGAAGTGACCAATCATGCTTAACATATGGTCCCTCACAGATGTGCTCGATTTAATGCACGTGTTCATAATTGCCGTAATGGAGGCTTACGTAGCTTGTCGACTTTGATGTCCAAACATCTCTTGAAGACTTTCCATTATGTCAAAAGTAGTTTGCATATTCTAATATTTCTATTGTAATAGATTTGACATGGATGTCAAGATGTAGCAATCAACCATTTCATCAGAATGACACCACTTTTCATATGCCGCCTTTTGAGATTCCGTGGAGTCATCGTTAGGAGTTTCGGGACAAACTTTTGTCAGCACAAATTTGTATTTTTCAGCGGTATTGACAATATTAAGATTCATTTTTTAGTCAACGTAGTTTTCTCCCACGGGTTGATTTTTGTTAAGTATCACTGATAATGGATTAAGCAACACTCTTTTGTAAAATTAACGATTTGCGTATTAACAAAATGAGCAATAATCTTTGTATGATGCATGTATATGAGTATGCAAATATAGGCCCAAAACTATAGTTTTTAATCAAAGACTTTAAGCCTTAAAACTTTTGTGGAAAATTGAGTAATTGCAGGAAATCAGGAATTATTTTAGAATAATCGCTATAGTATATTTAATTATTTCCATAATTAGGTAGAACTATTAGTTTTCCTTATTTAAGAGATTATTTTCCTTATTTCTTTCCCGTCATTTGTATATAAATACAAGATTCAATGATGAATAAAATTAATTCACACAGAAATTCGTGTGATTCATCATATTCTTCATGGTATCAGAGCTCCAGGTTGATTATCCTAGCAACCCATGATAGAAATTAATAGGGATTCCACCACCACGGAATTTTTTCAGAGTGAAACGGAGGCCATGTTTCCTATGGGTTCCAACAATACTGAAAACTCTTCCTTTCAACTCACTGTCGAAAAATTGAATGGAAAAAAGTTTCGGGAGTAGGCCCAGTCTATAAATTAATAGTCGAAGGCAAGGGAAAAATCGATTACCTCATCGGTGAGACCAAGAAACCAACAGATGCAGCGCTTATTCAACAATGGAAATCGGAGAATTCTTTAATAACCGCCTGGCTAGTGAATTCCATGATACCGTCCATAGGTAAAACTTACATATTCCTACCAACAGCTAAAGAAGTTTGGGAGGCAGTAAATGAGACATTTCGATGGAGAAAACGCTGCACAAAGTTTTGAAATAAAGACTTGATTGTGGCAAACCAAGCAATGCGAGAGAGAGGCCACGGATTATTTCCTTGAAATGACTAACCTATGGTAAGAACTTGATCTTAGTCTTGAGGGAGAGTGGAAATGCACCGGTAAGAGTGTTTGGTACAAGAAACGGGTCAAGAACGAAAGGTTTTTTCGAATTTCTCGCAGGCCTCAATCACGAGTTGGATGATGTCAGGGGTAGAATCTTGGGTCGGCGACCATTACCTACCACACGAGAAGTGTTTGCAGAGATTAGAAGGGAAGAGAATCGCCGAAAAGCCATGTTGAAGGCTGGAGACGAAGACACGGAAGTGGAAACAACTATTATTTCAAAAAAGAATGGACTAATTGGGCTAAGACGGTATGAAAATTTCAATGGACCAGCTAGTATAAATGGGCCAAACGGTCGGTTCAAAACAAAAAAAGGTGGATGGGTTGAGAAGTTGCATAATGGGCCAGGTCAGTCTTCAAGAGTAATTGGGCCTAAAATAATTGGGTCGTCTTCAAATGGACCAAAACAAATAAAGGGACGTCCATGGTGTGATCACTATCGTAAACCAGGGCACAAGGAAGATACGTGTTGAATCTACACGTGAAGCCCAACGACTGGAACAAAATTCAAAAAATCGAGGATATCAAGCATCAATTGATCCTACTGAAAGTCTCAATGAAAATATTTCTACTACAGGAGGTATATTTAATTCAAAACCTAGAACAGTTGTATCAAATCTTCTCTAGTCTCCAAAATTCAAGTCGTCATTCTATCCACAACCTATCAAGTTCACTTGCTCGCAAAGGTAATTATCTAAGAGCTTTGACTACCTCATCAAAGTACAAAGTTTCATAGATTATTGATTCAGGTGCGTCCAATCACATGACGGACTCCTACCACCTCTTCTCTACATATACACCATGTGCAGGTAATATTAAAGTAAAAATTGCAGATGTGTCACTTTCAACTGTTGCAAGAAAATGGAGTATCCAAATATCTAAATCTATTATACTAAACTCAGTACTACATGTTCCCAAATTATCTTGTAACCTATTATCTGTTAGCCAGTTAACGAAACATCTAATTGTTCTGCTGAATTTTTCCCATCTTATTATGTCTTTCAGGAACTATCATCGAGGAAGACGATTGACAGTGCTAGAGAGTATGCGGGTCTCTATTACTTTGAAGAAGCAGTTGTGAGTAAGCTAAGTCAAATTGCAACTCGTGATTTTGCATATACCTCTTGGGATAGTGAAGTTTTATTATGGCAATATCGAATGGGTCATCCCAATATACATTACCTAAAACGTGTACTTCCATCTATATTTTCGAATAAACCTTCCTTTCGACTTCAATGTGAGATCTGTGAACTAGCAAAGCATCAACGAAGTGTATTTCCAAATTCTGTATGCAAGCCATCTCAACCATTCACTATAATTCATGGCAATTTATGGGGACCTTCATGAATACCCAATTGCACTCAATGGTCCAAACACAATTTCAAACTAATATCCAAATCCTCCGCACAAATAATAGCACCGAATACTTTAATTCGATATTCCAAGACTACCTACAAAAACATGGGATAGTCGATCAAAGCTCATGTGTCGACACTCCCCAACAAAACGAGATAGCTGAACGAAAAAATAGACACCTCCTTGAAGTTGCCCATGTATTGATGTTCACTACAAATATGCCAAAATTCTATTAAGGAGATGTTGTTCTAACATCTACTTACCTTATCAACCGAATGCCTAGTCGCACACTTCATTTTGAATCACCCCTCCAAATATTTCAAAAACTTTTCCCTACCGCACATCTAAACTCTAACCTGCCTCTAAGAGTCTCGATTGCACAGCATTTGTCCATGTGCACGCTCACAATTGAAATAAACTAGAAACTCGTCGACCAAATGTGTATTCATTGGGTACTCTTCTATCCATAAAGGCTACAAATGCTATGATCCAACCACAAAAATGTTATTTGTAAGTTGTGATGTGACATTCTTTGAAAAAACACATTACTTTCAAAAATCCTCTCTCCAGAGGGAGAAATTGAGTGAAGATCGGTTTATAGATTTTGATTTCTCTCCTCCTACTTCAACAAAACAAGAATCCACCACATCATCAAACTCTGATATGCCATATATAGAACAAAACTTGAATTCAGTGGGAGATGCAGAAGAACAAAGAGATATTGGTTTACTCAATGAAGTCAAAATCAAAGAAGAACCCCATACTAGACGCACCAAGAGAGCTGAAATCAATGATAGCTCTAGATTCTAATGAGTCTAAATACCCTGATATCAACCTGTCCATTGCACTCAGAAAACAACCTCGATCATATACTCTTCATCATATCTCACAATTCATATCCTATAATGCTTTGTCTACAAAATTTCGTACGTTTACAGCTAACCTTAACAGTACAGAAATTCCTAGAAAAATTTAGGAAGCTTTGAAAATTTCTAATTGGAGAAAAGCAATGATGGAAGAAATCCAAGCTTTGCAAAAAAAATGAAACTTGGGAAGTGGTGGATCTACCGAGCGGAAAAATACCTGTAGGATGCAAATGCGTGCTCATTGTGAAATATAAAGCAGACGGGACAATAGAAAGATATAAAACTCGTCTTGTGGCAAAGGAATACACACAAACATATGGCATAGATTATACAGAAACATTTGCACCAGTAGCCAAGCTAAATACAACACGGGTTCTCCTATCTTTAGCAGCCAACTTGGACTAACCTCTTCAACAATTTGACATAAAAAAATGCATTTCTAAATGGAGAATTAGACGAAGAAGTTTTCATGACACTACCACTAGGCTTCTCCTTACAAGAAGAAAATCAAGTTTGTAAACTCAAAAAGTCCCTATATGGCATTAAACAGTCACCAAGGGTGTGGTTTGATCGATTTGTTAAGGTACTAAAAGGGTAGGGATATCAACAAGGACAGTCTGATCACACTATATTTTTTAACAGTCGAAAAGTAGGAGGAAAACAATTTTAATTGGATACGTCGATGATATAATCCTAACCAGAGATAACATAGTGGAAAGGGAAAGACTGAAGAAACAAATGATAGTTGAATTTGAGGTAAAAGACTTGGGACAGATGCGATATTTTCTAGTAATGGAAGTTGCGAAATCGAAAAGGGTATCAATGTTTCACAACGAAACTACATTCATGATCTCCTATCAGAAATGGGTATGCTTAGGTGTAAACCAAGCGACACACCAATTGATACAGGAAGAAAGGCGAAAAACATTGGAGAATCAATTGAATAAGAAATATATTAGCGACTAGTTGGGAAATTAATCTATTTGTCTCATACTAGGCCAGATATTGCCTTCGCACTAAGTGTGGTAAGTCAACATATGCACTCACCAAAGGAAACACATATGGAAGCAGTGTATAAAATACTTAAGTATCTGAAAAGTTCTTTAGGGAAGGGACTATTCTTTAAGAAAAATGAGAGTAATAGAGTAGAGGTATTTATTGATGCTGATTGGGCTAGTTTTGCAGAAGATAGGAGATCAACAACTGGTTACTGTAACTATGTATGGGGTAACTTAGTGACTTAGAGAAGCAAGAAACAACATGTTGTAGCAAGGAGCGATGCAGAAGCTGAATTTAGAATAGTGGCCCAATGAATCTGCGAAGGACTGTGGTTAAAGAAACTTTTGGAAGAATTACAAGTTAGTGTAAAACTTCCAATCAAACTATACTGTGACAACAAGGCAGCAATCAACATCTCACTAAATCCAGCATAATATGATCGAACAAAGTATGTAGAAGTGGACATACACTTTATTGAAGAAAAAGTCGAAAATGGAATGATTTGCATGACTTATGTCCCTACAAAGGAGCAAATAACAGATATCTTCACCAAATGACTACCTCGACAGATTTTTGACGATTTCGTCCGCAAATTGGATATGATTAATAGCTACCATCCAACTTGAGGGGGAGTGTGAAAAATCGAGTAATTGTAGGGGATTAGGAATTATTTTAGAATAATTGTGGTACCATATTTAATTATTTCCATAATTAGGTAGAATTATTAGTTTTCCTTGTTTAAGAGATTATTTTCCTTATTTCCTTCCACTCGTTTGTAAATATTCAATGATGAATAAAATTAATTCACACAGAAATTCGTGTGATTCATCATATTCTTCAACTTTTAACACGCTCTCTATAGGAGGTCAATATAGTTGTTGGCAAGGTTGGGACACTCCCACTCATTTTATTGAGCAAGACATCTCATGCTACAAGAAAATGAGGATTGATTATTATTTGGCCTATGAATAATTTTGTTGAAACCTTCTATAGGAAGTCCTCCCAAAATTATTCATATATAAGTGTAATAACCTCGGACAATAACTTTAAAATATCTAAAATATACAAGATGTCAGCTATAGGATGATAACCCCATTATTTCATTTTAAAAATTCTATCATTAAATCAAATTTCAGTTAATCTAAAATAACGTAGTCTTCCTATAGGGAGATCGATATAATTCGATACAAAACATACATATTTTAATAACAAATTGGATGACGAAGTAGGTCGTAGGTTTATACATGTCTATAAACTCTCTCCCACTTATTATTTTGAAAAGTTGGGTATTCACTAAATAATTAATCTGTCAAATACAAACAATTATAATGGCAATAATTATTAAAAATATTTTTCAACCACTCCTAATTAATTTTAAAGTGATGAAAAAAATATTTTAATGCAAATGCATATGATTTTAGTACACCGGGTAGTGTCCCATTTAATCCACATAACATGTGGTAATAATTAAACATTCATTCGTCCGTAAAGCAGTAAAAGCAATAATTAAATGAATAATAATCACTTATGGCACATCCTAAGAATTTAAATTAAAACATTGATAGAAGTATTACATTGGACCACATTCCGACTCAATTCGTCAATCTTCTTGTAGTACATCCCATGTAATGTCCAAATTAGGTCAATTTAATTTTTAGGCTTAATTTTTAAAACCAACAAGGCCAAAAGAAAATCCCAAAAACATAAAATTAACCTAATTTCTAAACCTTAGCAAGAAAATACACACAACACCATTTTCACACACTTATCCGGTGACAGCGCCATCATCGACTACCCCAAAAGAGGTCGTCATCGACGGCAAGATGGTACCCAGCAGCTGCTGCTTCTTGCATTAGCAGCTTCAATTGCTGGAAGCAGTAGACCAACTGCTACTTCAGCTTGCTGTGCGAGGTAGTAGCAGCTTGGCAGGCGAGCCAGAGTCTGGCCACGATGGCTGCATTGCTCCGGTCACGTTGACCATCGATGTCGCTCGCCGCCCAGCCTAGGTGTTTTCTTGGTTTTCTTGCGATTTTTTTGTCCTTCTCTTTACAAATCTTCTCAGCAACAAAGACTCTTCTCTCCTTAAAATACAAGTGTAAAAATGAGGGGGGGGGGGGGCC
>NW_019265184.1:407621-461299 GCF_002742605.1 Olea europaea var. sylvestris
AAAAAGGGGGGGGGGGGGGGGACTTAGTAACTTATGGCTTACAACTTTTCTAGTGAGAATAACAACAACAAATGAATTACAATAGGAAGTGAAATGAAAAATCTAGGGCCAAAAGTGATTATGAATATATTAACAATAACTTTAAACATTTGAAGCATAAACATCTCAAATCAAATAACCTAAAACCACCCATGCTAAAAATGCATTTTATACTAGGGTTTAAAGATCTTAATCCTACTCAAGGCTTATAATAACCTTGGCTCTGATACCATTTTTTGGTTAATGGATTTAATCATCACAATATGAAATTAACTTTTCTTTTAAGATTAAAACCATGTTAATAAGGATTTTTGATAACCTTGAGATCATTGGATTATTAAATCCTCACACATAGATTGGGAAGATGATAACCTTTGAAGGTGCTTTTAATGGTCTAGTCAAATGCTTCCTCCTTTAGATCTTCTCTCTTGTTCTCCTTTAGGTGTGTTCTCTTTTTTTGGGAAAATGAAAAGTAGCTAACCCTAACTTTGGTAAACATATGTCCAAAATGGGTATATTTATAATGCTCAATTAGGGTTTTGAAATTGCACAAAAAAATTCCTTGAACTCCTCTATATAGTAGACCAATTAAGTCACACACTTTTTATTGAAGCCAAGAGAGGGACCTAACCAAACTCACATGACCCAAACTCCAATAGATGTTTTTGATTGGGTCAACTCTTGACCAATTAAGATACATCTATTAATCTTGGCTTATTCTATCAAAAAATCGAGATTGCAAATCTCGAGTCAAGTGATAGTTATAGAAGCAAATTATAATCCAATAACAATATCCTCTGATTATCATTCTACAAGTCAACCTCCATTTGACCGCCAATATATTGAAATTGGCAAAATGACCGTTTTGTCTTTCGACATGTATTACCCTCTAAATTTCATTTTCATACGGCAATTTCGTTGTGATCAAATCACAATGTAGAGCCCAATGGTCTCATTGTTAGACTGTTGAGCTTAGGTTCAATTTGCCTAGGAAAATACCTTAGAGTGATGATTGTCTCATCTCAATGATTAATGGATTCCATTATCGTAAGTATGCGATCTCTAATTATTTTAGATCGATTCCCAAGGTACCGAGATCAATCTTCTATTTAAGACTGCACTCATTGGTACCTCAAGGAACTTGAACTAACAATCAAAGGTACGTTATTCATTCAGGATTTAGGTAATTTGTTTGATAATCTAGTAGAATCTCATTTCGAATGGGTCATAAATGAGTCATCTACACGGTCCCGTTCAATGTGCATCGAAACACATTATTGTTCTTTTTCCAAGATTTAGACAAATCTTAATAAGAACTATATAATCTTATCAACATAAAGCGTCCAACTTTATGTACTGATTGTGAACGACATAATTTTGATTGCATCACGAATTGTGTCTTACTATACCCAAACCATCAAGTATACAATTTTTGACATCCTTTATGATCATGGAACCTTTGATAATCGCTTCAAATTGTAACCTCAAATAAACGAACGTCAATTCATAATGTGATTTTACAAAGCACTACTCGAATAAAGGGCACCAAACTTACAAAAGCTTCAAATATATCAAAAGATTTTATCCTTTGCTGCTTACTGAGGATTCCTTCTCTAGATGCTTCAGTGTACTGCATTGAGAGCTATTGTCAGTCCGTGGGATATTATACTTACATTTGTGCTTCACGATCTTGAAAAAGTTTGATGATCTGATGCTTACATAAGTGTAACTTACTGTATAGGTCATAGTCGATTCACTTTAAAAGAAACTTTTAGGTATTAGTTTCGTGTTCCAATTTTAGTTTTTCGCTTTCTTTCTTCTGCTATGTGTTTCTATCTAAGGTTATGAGAAATGGGATGTAATTCAATCTATACAACCTGTGAGAATGTTTTTCGTTTCTATGGATGTTATTCATAGCATTTCAAGAAAGGAAATTCCTTTGGGAATGCAGCCTGCTTAGTTCTTGAACATCGACCTTCTAGGTTAAAACTAGAAGTATTTTTCTTAACATTGGTATCAAAATGGGTTGATTGAGCTTATCAAAAGAATAATACTATTTGCAGTCGTTCAGCATTATAATTGTCTTACACGTCATTCATCTAGTAGTTGGTAATTTAATGCATGGGACAAAAAAACTTATTATATTAATGTATCAAATCACACACTGTCATGTAGGACAACAATCGCGATGAGCAATTTTGATTAGTATTACTTCTATGAAAATAAGCAAAAATAAGATTTTATGGGAGCAATAAAGTAAATATTACCTTAGTTCAAGAGGCATAAGAATGTGTAAGCTATATTTATGAGCCGACTTTAGTATTATACGAGAAAGGTGGTCGCCTAAGATATTTGATTTATTGAAATACCTACAACTTTAAATATTTTTGCTTTTGCTTTTTCTTTTGAAATTTTTTTATTGTTAATTAATATCATTTAAACGATAATTAAAGATTTAAAAAAAAAAATCGTTAGTAATACTACAAATATATATAGTGGAAATTTTTGTTTATAAGTTAATTGAAAAAAATATATAATGCATTGATGCTAGTCATAGTTACGATTTTGTTGGTGATTTTGGTTGAATGATCAACATATATTAATTTTTTAACCAAATTTATTAATTGTTACATTATTGGCAAATATTGATGGTTTTTCCTTTGTGATTGAAGTATCATTGGTGTTTTCCGATAGCATCACTAATAACATTATAGTCGATAATTTTGTTTAAATCATCAATTTGTAATACTATCAACAATTATTGACAGAAATAATTGATAATGGTTAATTATTTTTTTTAAAGTCCCACTTAATAATTTTGCCTAATATCCTAGAATTACTTGAGCAATCAATGCGTATCTATGCATGGTTGTGATGTTTTGAGTCCCTAGAGTGGGCACACAAATGATGTTGCTCTCTTTGGACCAAACTAATAACTAGACTCTTGGCAAGACTAAATTTCCTTATTCGGAAGTGAAGCACGCGTGTCAACTGAAAGCAAAAGAAAGATTGATATTTTCAAAAAGAAATACTAACAAATACAATGAATAGAATGTATAGTTATCAAGAAGAGCTAAATTTGTGGAATCAAATATTTGTACCACACGCATTAGCGGTCCTCTACCTAAAAGATGAAAATAATTCTTCTCCACTTAACTTTGAAATTTGTACCACGTGCATTAGCGGACCTCTACCTAAAATATGAAAATAATTCTTCTCCACTTAACTTTGAAATTTGTACCATATTTTTGTATTGGCGGTCCTCTACCTAGGATATGAAGATAATTATTTTCCGTCGCGATAGTTGATAACAAACTGAAAAGTAAAACCAACAAACTATGCAATGACAAGAAATTAAATATATCTTTTTAAATGAAATCATTGCATATTGATGGTTATATAACAATGTTTTAATGTGACACGATAAAAATAAAAAATTAAATGTAATTCTAGCACAAAACTAATAGCGGGTCTAATAAACATTATTGTAGAAAAAAAAATCTTGAATAGTGATTTTTAATAGAATGTGTAGTTATAAAGTTAGGAAAAGTTTTTGGTATACGTGTAGAATATTTTATTGTATGAATTTGTGGTTGAAAATGATACTGAAACAAACCATAAAATAAAATAATGTGTGTCAAACGGGCACCAAGTCGTGATTTCATTAAAGTATTACAGCCATACACTTTAAACTTGGGCCAAACGAAATTTTAATTTCAATTTATTCTTAAAACCTATTGTATACAAACTAATCTAACATACTAAAGACATTATTATTTTGAAACATGCAAGACTTAGTCAATTCACTGCCTTAGCCTAAAGATACAAACATACAATTTCTTAGGACATGGACGCTATTATTAGGCAAGACGGGAGAGATGATGGCTTCCCATGCTACTAGGCTTGTACCATTCCATCACCACACTTGCATCGTGCTTTTTACGCGTTTCATGAGCCTTGACATTTTCAGTATTTCAAAATTTTAATATGTGCACAATATTCATAAATGAATATGTTGAGATTTGTATTTAAACCTTTATGTATTCTAAACTATCCTATTTAAAAGAAAAAAGAGACAAATTTTTTTTTTTTTTTTACTTAAGTTTTATCTCAATCTTAATTAAGACTAATCCAAGGAAAAGGGTTTTTGCATCGCGTACCATCTGAAAATGAATTGACGATTTTTTGTTGACCGTATCTAATTATTATATTTGTTTATTTTAACATATCCAAAATATTATTTTTATCTATTCTCATGGACAATATATTTTACAATCAACAGTATGGGCATAAGAAACATGTGTTGAAAACAAATAGAGAATAGAGAGGTAGAGATTAGATCGCCTGACTGATTCTTGCTGGGGATGAGTCATGAAAGTTGTTGGGGGGAAAAAATAATAAGAAGAAAAAGAAAGTCAACCTTTCCAAAGTTGGTTATTTGATTGGACGTGAATTTCTTTGACTTTTAATAAATAAAATAAATATATAATCTATTATGCAAAGTAATGTTTTTTTTATCCTTTTAGAAAAGATTCAGTATTTATAGCGTCTGGACAAGAAGTAAGAAAGATCGCTCATTTTTGTTATAAGAGCAAGAAAACTTATCCATCCCTTATCTCAATTCCCATGCCGCCCCTTGCTTCTTTCTGCTCAAGAACTAGCTCACCGATCCCTCTTCATCCTCATGAAAAGTTCAGGGGCGGATCTCGGGATGAGCAGGGTTGTGTTAGAGTCCCTCCCTCCAGCCCAAATGTTAAATAAAAAAATAATTAAGTAAACAATTTTTTTGAAGTGTGATTTTATTTTTATTATTATTATTTTGCGTATTAGTCCATCCCGAATTTTTTCTACTCGTCCAAAGAAAGGAGATGGTTCGGATGAATTTCTCCGTACATTTTGCAAATTTTTTTTTATTTTTTTTATTCATCAATTGCTGGTTAAAAACCTAAAAGGTCAAAAACATGACCCCGAACACTATATGTGCCCTGCCATTTTCTGTTCCAATTTGGTTATTTCAACTTTAAAATATCAATTATTTTTTTGTTATTTCGACTTTAGAAAAAAATCAATTTCATACCTATTATTACGTATTTAAGTTAATAAATAAATTTAAAGGAACAAAAGTTGTTGCACGTGTTTGTATTTTATTTAACTATTTATTTATGGTGTACAATTTGCATTTGTTTATACAAATGACATTTTAAAAAAGCTTTTGACTAAAGTCAACGTTAACTAAATTATTTCAACACCGTCACTGTGACCAAATAAGATAAGTTTACCTAAATAAAGAAAGTATAATAGTTAATACCGCCGTTAATTAATGTACAGCCACCGGTCTACTATGTTTTGACTTTGACCGATTATGCCACCGTATTACGTAGGATTTAAATACAAATTTGTTGTCTCGAACTCTTTGCTTGTCGAAAATTTAGTAGTAAGATAGCTAAATCAAGATAATAGATTCAAATCTAATGATCAAATATGGTTCCTGATACGCAAAAGACGCGAACTAGTAATTAGATGTTTTGTGATGTATTATCAATGCTTGGAACTAACAACCGACAATTGGCAAGAATAGTTAAGACTACTGACGATTGATTGTCGATCTTAAGGGTATTGTCTTTTGTAATAACGGGCCAACAAATCTATGGATTCACCATTCGTTAATAATTGGAATTAGAAATCGTAAAATATTATCAGTATCAAATACGTATTCTAGTCGAATAATGTTATTTGCAGTTGCTCACTACAGCAGTCGTCCTATGTGACATACATGTGGTATGTAGTTATTTGGTGTATTAATAAATAAAAAAACTACTACATTAATGCATCAAATAATCACCTGCCATATGTATGTCACGTAGGACGACTACCGCAGTGAGCGATTACAAATAACATTACTCATTCTAGTGACATTTTATACTATATACACAATGTTATATTAGATTATTCTATAAAAAATTCGCATTAAGAAACATTATCGAATTTTTACGTCTTAAAATGTTAATAAACAAATTTAAAACTCTAGCAATATGAAAGAATCCGAGCAAAAGATGTCACAACCCATCACCTCCCCACCGACTTATAAACCCGAAACCGTGTTAAGTCACATTTCACACCTGAACCTTTGACCACCTACCCCAACCCACCCCACCCTACCCCAACGTGCATCCACTGTTTCTCCACTCCTCCGCCACCTCCTACCCCACTTGTTTCAGCAGATCAATCCAACTTATAAGTCAATTTTCATAAGTACCCACGAAAAAGAAGTTAGAATCCATATTTTTGTTCACGGTGTGGAAGCTTGATGTCGACTGTTTAGAGTCGGTGGTTGCTATGATTAATTAATTCTATAATATACTAAAAAAATTCAACCCCCTACTTGCTTATATATATGTAACGTTCAGTTCGAGAAATTCTTGCCAACATTCTTGAATGAACATTGTTCTTGTTCTAATTCCGTTCAAATCTTAAAAATTATCTAATATCATTTATTTGTTAATATTTTGTACTTTTTGAATCCACATGTGCGTGTTCAAGGTGGCGAATTCAAGACCAAACAATTCTCAGAGCATAGATTGGTTGGAGTCATTACATCCGGGATTTAACAGAGAAGAAGAGATGTCAGCAATGGTGTCAGCTTTGACCCACATGGTGGCGGGTAATGTAAGCCAAGAGGTTGCGCAGCCTCCAGATGGTGGAGATCGAGGTGGCCGAGCGATAGTGAGTGATGGTTCTTCTTCATCTGCATGTTCTTTGGGTGTTGGAGATAATAAGAGAAAAAGGGAAGAGAATAGCAGCAGTCATGAGCATGTTTCTGGATCAGTTGCGAGAGTTTACAGGGCTTATAATGATTTTACCATTGGAGGTTCTGAAATAGCATCTGGTAATGATAAAACTTTGCAACTCTCTAACATCGAATTTTATCTTCAACACGTTCTCTCACGTATCAGAAATTAGTGTTTTTCCATTGTTATATACATAATACTCAACTTTTCATTAAGAATTGTTCTACTTGTACACTTAAGTATACACATTGTGTGACATGATGCACGGGTAACATTCTGTCATTGACGGGTGAAAGCCATTTTTTTCACCTGCCAGTGACAAAATGTCACTTGTACATCATGTCCCTCAGTGTGTACACCTGTGTGTACGTGTAGCAAAGCCCATAATAACATAGAATAGTCCTAGCAAGTAAAATAGATCAAACATACATGATCGCGATGCGTTACCAGCTTGCACGAACTCAAAAAAGAAGAAAAAGATAAGTAGAGAGCAATCTAATCTTCGAGCCAAGCACAATGTAGCGAAATCGTCTTGGCTTGAGAACTTTGATCTAGTTCAAGTCTTTGACATGAATGTGCATGATAAACAGGTGCAGAAGGTCCAAGCACAGGAAGAAACATCATAACATCAACAGAAGCAGTATATACATATTGCACTCCCACAAATGACAATACAGAATCCCATGGAACAAGAAAATACAGAGGAGTTAGACAGAGGCCATGGGGCAAATGGGCTGCAGAAATAAGGGATCCCCATAAAGCTTCTAGGGTCTGGTTAGGCACATTTGACACGGCAGAGGGTGCTGCTAGGGCATATGATGAAGCTGCCCTTAAATTTAGAGGCAACAAAGCAAAACTAAACTTCCCAGAAAATGTTAGGCTCCTGCAGCTAATCCAATCACCAGCACCTAATAATATTGTTTCAGTTTCTACTTTAACTGAGCCAATTGTTCACACTCATCAAGTTCAATATCCCGTGGAGAATATGAACTCCAGCTCACAAGTTCTGATGAATCTTGATGATATTCCAATGCAGCCTGCAGGGAGTTTATGGGATCAGTTAATGTTTTCATCTTCACCCTCGTCGTTGTCTACTTCTTTTCCAGTGTTTTTTCCGGTTATTCCGCAGGGCAATGTTGGTCCAGAGGATAATCGAAGAAGTGGAGCTGAAATTTCAAAGCCGGATTCAAATCATCAGACTTCTTCAGGATGACCTGATCTGATCAGACTAGTATATTGTATCAGTTTATTTGATTCTTGGTTTCTGGATTAGTAATTTTCAGCATGATTTTTGATGGGTTGATCAATTTAAAGGGGAAAAATGGATATAATGTGGCTAGATTGATACAAGTTCTTGTGTTGTTTATGAGAAAATAGTGCACACGAACCCAAATCATGCATACAAACACAATTGCAGTTTTTCATAATGCCTCCCGTTTGGCCACAATTAAAATTATAATCAATTTTTCTCTCTTATAACCAACTATACGTTTTTCAATAAAATAATATTATAAGAAAATTCAAAACTTTTTTCCTTTTTAACCACAAATTTAAAAAAAAAAAATATTTCAAAAATCATAATCTTAGGCCTTGTTTGATTGGGTGTGAATTCCATGGAAAATGGAAATTTCCAACATATTTGGTGTTTGATTGCACTTCTTTTTTATGGAATTCATTTTCCATGTTTTCCTCACACGAGTCAAATTTTTTTATTTTTTTGGGGGCCATGAGAATAAATTTTAGGAACAATTGTAAAAGATGATGTCCCTTAAACTGACAATTTTCATGTAAAACAAAATCGAACGAACAACAAAATATAGATGATTTTTGGATTTTTTTTTCTTTTTTTTGCAATGGAAACAAATTCTATGAACAATTGTAAAAGTGGATATGCCTTAAATTGACAATTTTCATAAAAAAACAAAGGCAAACGTATATCAAAAGGTATTTTTATTTTAACATTTTTCATGTGGAAAATTATACTAATGAAACACTATTAATTAACAATTCCCACTAAAACAAATTCTGGACAATTCAATTCCCTTCAATTCGTTTTCTTTCCATTCAAATTTCATTTTTACAATCAAACGGACCCTTAAATAATGAGAGTCAAACAGAGGCTAAACTAATTTGCCACGAACTGGTGGCGTGGTAAATAAATAAAGAAATAAAATTGACCCAATTTCAATCAACTAAATTTCATATGAACCCGTCATGTTTTTCTCACTATCACGTGTCATTTAAGATGTATTTTATGTGCTCATTATTGCTTCCAGAGAAATTCATTCTCGAATAAGTCGAAAATTCAATAATGCTTGGCGCACAGGAATGGGAACACGGCTTGGATAGGGATCTAAAAATTTTCACGTGGCCATGCAATTAAAAAATGAATAACATGTTGGAATGGGCTTGCATGTGTAGGGCATAAAGTGGAAGACATATTAAATAAAATCCAATTATTGTATTACTTTTCCCTCAAAATCCCCAGCAGCTCAACGTCCCAAACAAAAATCGCCCAGGAAGGAAATCGGTCGACAGCTGCTCTGTTCGCGTATTTATTTGTTTCAATTTTAAAATCCACCGCAATTGTACAGTTCGTTAACAAATAGTAAAATGGACTATGAATCCAAGTATCGTTTCCACGAGGATTGAACTAGCTCTAATTAGACTAATGTGACCTTAACCGAATCTAATTGAATGAAAATTTGGTTTAAATGTGAAAGCCCTAATTTTGGAAGAAATCCCCAATTAAAAACCCTAATTTTGAAGAAAACCCTAATTTCAAAATTGGAAACCCTAATTTCGAAATTTCACTAATTAAATGACTCAACAACTCAATTAAAATGTAAATATGCAATGTTGTAAATGAAATTGTAGAAATAAGTTGAAATAAAATCATTGGGATATCGAATCCCCATTTGATTTTTATAAACCCTAATTTCACAAATCCAATTAATCAATGGAAAATTGTCAATTCAATGTTTCTACGCCTATCTAATATACTCTCTCGATATATATTAGATCTATTTCTGCATCTCATCAACCTATATTTCTATGGATGATGTAACATACAAAAACGCATGAAATTCTACGAACAATTACCGAACTGCATAAAGCATAGGGGTATATTTCTATCCCCCATCGGACCCTATGTCAATTTATATATATCGAGTCTATTCTACTTCTTTCGAATGTAAAGAATAAACCATCACAATCACATAATAAATGGCCAATAAATCATGGATTCAATCAAAACAATATAAATCAAACAATTTATTCCAAAGACAATTTATATTAAACTCATGAAATATAAGAATTTATAAGAAAATCAAAGGTTCATCGACTCCCAATGAAATAAAAAATTAGCCTATCATGTTTTGAAGAAAATTACAAAAATTGAATAAAGGAGAAGACATCACCCTATTATAATTGATGCTTGAAATCTTCAATCTTGATGAAATCCTCCTTCTTGCATAAATTCTTGTATCTTGATGTTATTGTGCGCCTCTTTTCTCCCAAAACCGTCTACACTAGTTCTGGACGTGTTTTAGGATATACATAGCGTGTCCAAATTAAGTAAAATAAGAGTTGGAGTCGAAAAAGGAAACTGCAGAAACGCCCCGACATTTACTTCTATGCGACCGCATAGAAGGATCCTATGCGGTCGCATAGGTCATTTGAAATGCCCCATTATTTTCCCTGCATCCATCTATGCGACCGCATAGATGGTTACACTATGCGGTCGCATAGATATAACCAACTATGTGATTTTTACATTTTGGTCCATGAACTTCCTTGTTGCTTCTCTTGACTTCTTTCTTCGATTTCTTCATCTTTTCAACCAATTTTATCTTCCAATTGATGATTGACACCATCAAATCTCATGCCACTCGTTCGGCACATCTTTTGAGTATTTGCGCTTTAGTCCTCCAACTTTCAATTGTCTTCATTTCAGTCCCTCTTCGATACTTTCTTCTTCCAATTGTTTTGCTTTGTCATTGAGCTCATACTTGGCATGTTTTTACTCTCGTTTTGCATTTAGCTCAACTTCTCAATATTTGCACATTTGGTCCTCAAACTATCACTTTGTTGCGTTTTGGTCCTTCTTCGGCTCTTTTCTCCTGAATTCCACAATTTCCATTGAAATACCTACATTGCATGAATTTAATATGATTAAGCCACAATTCAACCATTTTATCCATGTTTAAGTCATGTTTGTGAACCAAATAAGTGTGTAAAAACATACTTATCATGCTCCTTTGAACACGTTCTGAAATTCCGACCAACATGTGCTTCTCCTCCGACCAACATTAAGGTACCCTTGTTAAGAACGAGATCTTTATCCATCTCCTAAAATAACGTGTCATTTATAGAATAAAATGATTTATTTTTATTTTTCTGTTTTCAATATGTTAAAATATGGGAAAAAAGGAGGAATGTTTAAAATTAAACTTGTATATTAGGTATTTTAGTTTTGGAGAAGATGGGTTTCGACTGTTAGAATCAATTGCGATTGCAAAGTGATATTCAAATTTACAATGATCTTTTCTTTCTTTAGGGATAGGTAAAAGATGTATAAAGGTAATCAATCAATTAAAAACAACAAAAGCTCTTTTTCCAGTAAAGAGATATTGGATTCCTAACCAAGAATTAATTTTAGTGTGATCTTTAGAGAATTCCTAACCAAGAATTAATTTCCAGTAAAAATTAATTGTTGGCATTTTCTATTAACGGAGTTGGGGGGAAACGAAATAAAAATTTCATTTGTTTTCCTGCAATTACCATCGCTGTGTTATTATGGATTCTTAAATGTATGTTACCTACTGCAGTATTGTCGAAATTATGGACGAAGTGCAAAATGAGCATGTTGATATTACTACAAAATCCGACGACGAGAACATCACGAACTCTGTTAACATAGTGGAAGGTGTAACCTCAGTGGGAGATGGAGTGATTGTGCCCGCGGTAGGAATGTAAATTTAAGGATCTAACAGTAATGTTTGACTTCTAAGAAAAATATGCTTATGGCGTCGGTTTTCCAATGAAGAGAAGGAATTGTAATATTGACTTCTCTTTTTGGTTTTACAATTGCTTATCCATTTAGGGAGACATGTTGTGCGTTGGCAATCTTTGAGTATACAATTTCCAAATGCAATCTCTATTTTTCTCGAACTAAATTTTTTTGGCAAAATATTTCTAAAAGTTCGTGTAGTTCGGTGTAATTCAGTTTTGGCCACCCTTTTAATGCTTTTTATTATGTGCTGCTTTTTTCATTAGCCTTGACAGAAATGTATTTTATGTTGTCAATTATGGACCAAACTATTGATAAGTGTATTTTATTTACTTATTTAGTACCTTAAATAACGATATTTGATGGTTCTTTCGACAAATTATATCCTAAATGTTTGTATTTTATGTTTAATAGATAAATTTTAGGAAGGAAATAAGTAAAAGTAGGCAAAATTGGAGAAAAATGCTAAATCGTATGAAATCCAAAGTTCGGAGACTAAAGTGAAAATATTCAAAAGTTGTGTCGAACCTCAAGATGAAGATCCGAGAGCGTTAGGAGTCAATTGGATAAAGAAAGATGTCAAAGGGACCAAATTTAGGCAAAATATGATCACAAATCAATTTCCAATCGAAAAGCTATGCCCCAGAATTTCATGCTTACATTAAGACCTGTTTTGACATGGAAAACGATCGAATTGGAGAATGATGTCTAAAGCAAATTTGTAGCCCTTTGAGTTATCTTTCCAACGTATCTGAATTGTCTCAATTGGATATCGAGAGAGAAAGTTATACTAAAAATACTAAAAGATGTGCATTCTGTCTGTTTGAAAAGTGGCGCCACGACGCCTGAGAAAGGCGCCACCACCTATTTTTTGACGCGGCACTATGACGCCGCATTCTAGGCGCTGCATCCCAGATGCGTTAGGGCGCAATTTCGGCCCTTTTTGAGTCCATATGAAAACCCTATTCTTCCAACGGAAAGGGACCTATAAATACGAAATTTCTCACACTTTAAGGGAGTTCCACACATTTCAAAGGCAAAAACACTTCTTGAGAGAAAGGAGGAGAGATTCAAAGGGAGAAGACAACGCTAAATTCATCGTGTGAAGCATAAATTGGAAGAAGGAGGAACTCTTGGTGCAAGATCCACTTTTTCTTCTACGTACTCTTATTCAAAATCCGGTGATGTATTATAAGACAATTTATTGTTGCTCTTCCTTTATTATGCGTAGCTAAAACCATTGTTAGGGTAACTAATGTAACCCATTTGAGATCCTTTATATTTTCCTATTAAGATTCTTGGTTTTTAATGCTTCCATGTGTTAATTTTTGCTATGAATTGAGTGCATTAAATTATCTGATCAATAATTTGATGAATTTTGTGAATCCTTTACAAATAGAGATATGAGTTTAGGATTTAGACCTGTAGTAAAATTCATTACATTGGTATAACGAGTAGAGATACCTATGTCCTTTATTGCGGTCATAATTGATTTCCTAGGACAAAGAAATCGTGTAACTAAGTTAAATTAGCATAGAGATATGAAATTTAATTAGTTGAATAGACTCAATGAGAACTAAAGAGGGGTAAATTGAATATAATAGGAGAATTCGATCGAACACTACATTAGAATTGAGTCTTAATTTGAAATGTAAAGGTGATCAATAGGTGAAATTATTCTGCCATAACGTCCTTTAATTATTTGATTTTACAAAAAAAAAAATGTGTGAACATTCATTTATTTTCTAGAATTTAGATTAAAACTCAAATCATATAACTTTTAATCTGTTTCCATCAAATAGTAGTTAAAGAAAAAAAATGAATTAAGTGCTAGAAAGTAATCCCCGTGGGAATGATAATTCGGACTTAAAAGGTCCACTTTACTACTTATTACGATTTGCGGAATAAAATTGACAACAAGTTTTTGGCGCCGTTGTCGAGAACTATTACTTTTAGTCTTAATTTATTTTTTTTTATTTTTAACTATTATTTTATTTGTTTATTTTTTTTTATTTAAAGAAAACTGTGTTCATTGTATGCTCTGTGCCCAAGGTAATGATCTTGAACCATTTGATTCGAAGATAGAATGTACCTTCAGACGAAGACGCAAAGAATACAAACAAAAACAGCAACATTAAATGGCTGACAATCAATAAATCTCTATCCCTATTCAGCCGATTGGACAAATGACCGCAAGAGTAGTGGCACCACCGGAACAGCAGCATGAACGAAGGAAAACAAATGAAGGTGATTTGCCAGTATCAATTTGCCTGACACCTATAGTAGCACCCAAGCGCTTCAGTATCGTGTATTCAGATTTTGGGGTGAATAACTTTCAGATCAGGCCAGATTGGATTAACTTGATGAGCAATACTATCCAATTCTACGGGTTACCTCATGAAAATCCAAACACTCATATCTCCAGATTTCTCAAGAACTGTCAGAACTTCCATACTTCGGGTGTCAATGAAGATGCTATTAAACTACGATTATTTTCATTTATATTGAGAGATGTTGCATTGAAGTAGTTAGATGTGGAGCCTCATGGGAGCATTACTACATGGGAAGAACTGACCAGAAAATTCTGCAACAAATGCTTCCCACCGACTAGAGTAGCTAAGATCAGATTGGAAATTCAAACATTTCAACAGGAAGAGGGAGAAAGCTATCACGAGATATGGAATATATTTAATGAGCTAATGAGAAAATGTCCAAACCATGGAATCACTCTAGGAAACCAAGTGCAGTACTTCTATACCAGACTTACACCACTGTCAAAATCTCAAGTTGATGCCTCTGCTAATGGATCAATCATAGGGAAATCAGTGCAACAAACCATGGATCTATTTGAGTTAATTGCCACCACACATTCAATGTTCTCATCAGAAAGAGTGGTACCACCAAAGGCAGCAGGAATGTATGAATAAAATAGCACAACTTCTGCTAATGCACAGCTAGCAGCTTTAACAAAACAGGTAGAGTTACTTGTAAAATTGCAAACACATGAAGCAAATGCAATAATGGCCATTTCAACATGTGAGAATTGTGGGAGAAATCACGCTACAGAGAGCTGCACGATGCTCACTTCTTCATAGGAACAAGTAAAATTTATTCAAAATAGCTCCCATAATTTCAACTCATATGGAAACAATTTCCAGCAAGAAAGAATACCAAGTTTGGGGGAGATGTTTCAACAATATGTGCAGAAGGTGGACAAGATGTTGCAGCAAATTAACACGAACTTTCAAATCAACAGCATCTATCAAGAAACTTGAGACACAAATTGATCAGATAGCGCAACAACTTGCAGAACATCTACAAGGGACTTTGCCAGGCAATACAATGATAAATCCTAAGGAACGGGTGATGGCAATTAAAATAGTGGAGAACTGTCTACCCAGGGCCCCCGTGAAAGTTAAAGTGTATATACCTCCACTTCCGTTTTCCCAAAAACTTCGAAAGAAGTTGATGGAGCAAAATATTCATGTCATAAATACAAAGATCGAGGTACAATCGCCAAAGATCACTACAAAGAGACCTAAAAGAAAATATGACCAGGAAGTGATTGATGAAACTACAAGGGTAGAAAAATTTGCACCAAACGCAACTGAAAATGGAGAAAGTACAGAAACATCAGCTGTCAAAACACCAAGTCTAGACAAAGCTTACATGCCTCTCATTCCTTTTCCTCAAAATCTCAAGAAGAACAAACAAGACACAAATTATGAGAAATTCTTCGATGTTCTTAAGAAGCTCCAGATCAATGTTTCGTTCACTGATACGATACTGCAAATTCCAAGCTACACAAAGTTTTTGAGAGAGATGTTGACAAAGAAAAGAAAGTTTCCGGAGTTTGAAACTATGGCATTAACTAAGGAAAGTAGTGCAAGAGTCCAGAGAAAATTGCCTCCTAAATTGAAGGATCCAAGGAGTTTTACCTTACCCATTTCAATTGGAAATTCATGTTCAATTAATGCATTGTGTGATACCGGTGCTAATATCAATCTAATGTCGTATTCTACTTACAGGAAATTGGTACTAGGTGAAGTCAACTCAACATCAATAACGCTACAACTAGCTGATAAAATAATCGCAAGACCACATGACAAAGTTGAGGATGTACTAGTAAAAGTAGGAAATTTAATATTTCCTGTGGATTTCATTGTATTGGACATACCAGAAGATCAAGACTTTCCAATTATATTGGGTCGGCCATTCTTAGCAACGGGACGAACCCTTATTGACATGGAGAAGGGAGAACTAATCTTGAGGATGGAGGACAAGCAGAAGATATTCAATATTTACACCCAATATGAGAAACCTCCCAATAAAAATGATAGTTGTAGAATTGATAAAGAAGAGCCACCCGATCAACGAAGCTATCAGAAAAAAAAAACCAAAATTTGGGGAACTTCTTGGTAGAGATGAGAATAGACAAATCAAAATCTGAAAAGCAAAAAAGGGCTGCATAAATGAAAATTGCACAAAGTGTAATGATGGAATAACTTGGTTTAAGCCACCATGATAAATCAGCGGTTCAAGTCAAGCTAATAATTTAAAAGAAGCGCTTCTTGGGAGGCAATCCAAACTTTTATTTTATTTTATTTTTTTTTTCAAAGTTCTATGATAGTTTAATTTATAGTTTATTCAGGAATCATCATCCATACCCCTTTTTACTCATAGATCTTTAAGTAATTAAGTCGATTATTAGATGTTTGAGCTAAGTAACTCATGTTTCATGAGTTTAATTTTTTCAAATTTAATTTTTCAGGAATATGACGTCACGGAACACTCAAACCAGCATATACATGAAGAAAATGGGACAAATCTCAAGTTTGCGGGAGAATGTGGAAGAAGAGTCCATCAAATGCAACACCAAGGCACCACAACATCATAGGCAATACGAACATTTTAGGGAAGCCTCCTCATTTTCCTTTAAATTTCACATTGAGGACGATGTTTAGTTTAAGTTTGGGGGTGTATTATTAATTGCCTAATTGCCCACTTAAATTTTTTTGAGTGAGTTGGACATTTTGACTTACAATTACATTTTACTTTGAAATTTGGTGTTGATTTATAAACTGTATATAGGATGCATGCTAGATTGATTGAAACTTAACCTTGCAAAACTTGATATTATACATGCACTAGAACTGAGTCTGACACTGTGATGAAACGAGTTGATTCATTTGTTAGATAGGTTGATTTAATTGGATATAAATGTTTGACCTGAACCATAATAAATTACCTATCCTTAGACGAAATTTAGCACAGTTTGGGGGTGATTTTACAGTTATAGGAAGATGGGGATGTGAATGTAGATTCTATGTGTGAAAATTCATGTGTAGATTTTCTTAGACTAGCATGATAAAACGAGACGAAAGTCTTAAGTTGAAGGTCAGTTTATTTGAATAAGTGTGTAAAATGGGCATTGCACTAATTAAGGCATATACATTTGAAATCTAAAAACTTCTTTTTGAAATCTTCATGACTCAAGTAATTAAGATTGCAAGGGTATCTTAAAACCTGGCGCCCTAAAGTCGTCTGATTTGGGAGTCATCGGCCTAAAAATCGCTACATGGATCATTTAGAAGGCAATAAAAGATTAAGCTGCACTTAAAATAAAAATTGGTTCTCTTCGAAGCTTTTTGACTCAAGTCAGTAAGTCTGTAAGGATGTTTAAAACCTGGTGTCCTAAAATCATTTTATTTGGGAGTCATCGGCCCAAAGCCTGCTACAAGGGTTATCTAGAAAGTTGAATGGAGAGAATGCAAATAAATAAATAATTGTGAAAAAAAAAGCAAGTACATGAAAAGAGCAAAAATACTAAATACATTGGTTAAGCCCAACACTTATTTGAGGAAATTTGACTTTAGATGAAGGATAATTAGCTAGTTGAGTTGTGGCAGTCGAAGCAATCAAATAATTGGAGAATCCCTGTTCATTGAAGTGTTGACTTGCAACTAGTAATGTTCACCTAAACTCGAGAGGGTGGGGATAATAATGAAATATTCAACCTTAGATTACACATTGGGAAGGAGTGAAAAACAACAAGCTTGGGGATGTGTGAATCTTACGAGTGATGAAAGGACATAAATGACCATTAAGGGTCGGGAATTGGAACAACTAGTAAATTTATTAATGTCTACTTAATTCTTCATGCACACACGTCGATTTTGCATTGGAAGAGTGAATATTAGTTTGGTGTAGTAACTTTGAAGCACGTTTGTGGAATTAACACATAAATCTTGAATCCTGAGGTGAAAAGCTAGATTTTCCAACCAAATATTTTTTCATGATTGTGTGTTTACTGTTATTTAGTCTATAGTTTTGTTTGAGGACAAACAAATATTTAAGTTTGGGAGTATTTGATAAGTGCATTTTATTCACTTATTCAGTACCTTAAATAGCGATATTTGATGGTTCTTTCAACAAATTATATCCTAAATGTTTGTATTTTATGTTTAATAGGTAAAATTTTATGAAGGAAAGAAGCAAAAGTAGGCAAAATTGGAAAAAATAGCTAAATCATATGAAATCCAAAGTTCGGGGACTAAAGTGCAAATATTCAAAAGCTGCGTCAAACCTCAAGATGAAGATTTGAGAGCGTTAGGAGTTAATTGGATAAAGAAAGATATCAAAGGGATCAAATTTAGGCAAATATGATCACAAATCATTTTTCAATCGAAAAGCTATGCTCCAAAATTTCAAACTCACATTAAGACCTTTTTTGACATGGAAAACGATCTAATCGGAGAATGATGTTCGAAGCAAAGTTGTAACTCTTTGAGTTAGCTTTCCAACACATCTTGAATTGCCTCAATTGGATATCGGGAGAGAACGTTATACTAAAAATACTGAAAAAGGTGCATGTTGTCTGTTTGAAAAGTGGCGCCGGGAGATTCAGAGAGGTGGCACGGTGCGCTGCAGCGCCACCACCTACTTTTTGACGCGACGCTGTGATGCCGCATCCCATATGCGTTAGTGCGCAATTTTGGCCCTTTTTGAGTCCATATGAAAACCCTATTCTTCCAACGGAAAGTGACCTATAAATACGAAATTCCTCTCACTTTAAGGGGGTTCCACACATTCTAAAGGCAAAAACACTTCTTGAGAGAAAGGGAGAGAGATTCAAAGGGAGAAGACAACGCTAAATTCATCGTCTGAAGCATAAATTGGAAGAAGGAGGAACTCTTGGTGCAAGATCCACTTTTTTTTCTACATACTCTTATTCAAAATCCGGTGATGTATTTTAAGATAATTTGTTGTTGCTCTTCCTTTATTATGCGTAGCTAAATCCATTGTTAGGGTGAATAATGTAACCCATTTGAGATCCATTATATTTTCTTATAAAAATTCTTGGTTTTTAATTCTTCCATGTGTTGATTTTTGCTATGGATTGATTGCATTAAATTATCTGATCAATAATTTGATGAATTTTGTGAATCCTTTACGAATAGAGATATGAGTTTAGGATTTAGACCATGTAGTAAAATTCATTACATTGGTATAACGAGTAGAGATACCTATGTCATTTATTGCGGTCATAATTGAATTCCAAGGACAAAGAAATTGTGTAACTAAGTTAAATTTGCATAAAGATATGAAATTTAACTAGTTAAATAGGCTCAATGAGAACTCAAGAGGGGTAAATAGAATACAATAGGGGAATTCGACCGAACACTACATTAGAATTGAGTCTTAATTTGAGATGTAAAGGTGATCAATGGGTGGAATTATTCTGCCCTAACGTCCTTTAATTATTTGATTTTACAAAAAAAAATGTGTGAGCATTCATTTATTTTCTAGAATTTAGATTAAAACTCAAATCATACAACTTTTAATCTGTTTTCATCAAATGTAGTTAAAGAAAAAAAATTGAGTTAAGTGCTAGAAAATTGCCTCCGTGGGAACGATAATTCGGACAAAAAAAGTTCACTTTACTATTTATTACGATCCGTCCACTTGCGAGATAAAATCGACAACAACTATAAAGCAGTCAAGTGAGGTTGTATGAATTGCATTTCACAAGTGAATAATAAGATTAATGTACACATTTGATTCTCATGATTATTAAGAAATTGATGTACACAAATTTTGGACTAAACAATAGTGGACATGATAATCTAGAAAAAGAGCCCTCTAGATTAAAGGAAAAAAAATCTTGTGCATATGATTGAGTTTTAAATGCGGTTGGTTATTGAAAATGTAGAACATAATTTAGAGATTATAGTATCTCTGCCTCCGTTAGATAACGTGACTTATCTTAGTCATTAAAGGTGATCCATAAAACGAAAATTTAGTGAGATCACTTAACTACTAAATAAGATTCCTTCAAAGTGGTATTCCAATTGAAGTTGCTTCTTTTAGCATGCGAGAAACGTTATTGCATTTAATCTATCCTGTAAAATGGATATAGAAAGCACAAATAGATAAACTACAAGGTAGATTTTCCCAAGATTATACAAAAAGGATAGCACTTTGAGACTAATCTCATAGATGCAATCGCAGTTTACAAACATAATTTACATATCTTAGCTGAAAATATTTTGACCTCATACAAAAGATTATGCACTAGCCACTACATCGATTAATAGCTACTAATCAGGTTGACCACTTCCCTTCTCAATTCACTTCGTTAAAATCCACAATGAATCGTAAGATTCTACAACTTTAAGATCCTATAAAGATCGCCAAATCCGAATGAGGAGTCTAAAACCCAGCGTTAGAAATACTTACAACTATCAGTACTCATTTACACAGAGTTGGTTTCATGGATGTGCGATTAAGCTAAAATTAATGAATAAGATAAAAAAAAAAAATGAGACTGTTGACAAGTCAATTTGATATTAATTAATGATAATTAAGGGAAAGACGCTGACTAGGTGGTGAAGGCATGTTCGAGATGATAAAGTAGATCGGATTTACTGGTTCAATTAAAAAAAATTGGAATTTAGTCGCAAAAAATCAAAAAATTAAACCCAGTGAAAATCACTTTTAGAACAGATTAGTTCAGGCTCAAAATCTGCCGATTAAATTCAAAAGCAGCAAATCGCATCCTAATCTAGTCAATTCATCCCAAAATTCCATTTTCCCATCCACAACAAAAGTCGAGAAGCAAGCGCGGTCTAAGTTCCTAAACCGTGAAGCAAGTTGTCAAATTCTTGTCTAAACACTCAATTAAAACAACCCCAGCACATATTTCCCCAAATCTTCAAGTCTCTTATAATTTAAGCTGGACACAAATTGGCAAAAGTACACAAAAATTGAGATGTTTGGGTTATTTTACATACATGAACAATACTGGTAGTGTGGTCGAAAATGTTGATGAGTGATGGTGGAAGTGTTGCACTCTGACTGAGGGACGACCAGGCTTGGAGAGGAGGGGAGAAAGCACTTCGACTCGAAAATGTTGAGGAGTGATGGTGGAAGTGCTACACTCTGACCGAGGGACGGACGGGCATGGAGAGGAGGGGAGAAAACCCTTTTTGAGCTGTCGAAATAGGTGTGGTTTCTAGTATTTCAAAGAAGGATTTTGATAACGGTCCCGCTACATGTACAGCACTGTACACAGCTTTGTGTACAGTGCTGACCTGGAAAATGAGAAAAAAAATGAAAACATTGTTTTTAAATACTCGGCTGAATAATGCCTCAATTATTCTCATTTTCTTCCTTCATTCATTTCATCCCCAAATCAATTTGTCTCTCCTCTCTCCTCTGTCATTTACAACTTGTTCCCCAAATTGAATCTCTCTCCTACCCACGACGAGTAACACACAACCGACCAGAAATCCGGATGACATCCATTGACGAAGAAGAAGGTAGAGCCAACTGTAAATCGAGGCGACAACCTGAAAAATTGCCAGCTCCGGTCGCGGGCAAAATGGTAAAAGTAGTTCTTGTAATCATATATAGACTACATCCATTGACGCTTGTGTAATCATATTTCCAACGAGTCGGTGTCTATTTCTCCATTTGTTGTTCGATGTGAACTGGATGTCCGATTTATCTGTGAGTCGAATCGGAGGGGAGAAAATGCAGAGGTTTGGAATCGGAGGGGGGATATGCAGAGGCGTTTTCGTTGTTATTAGTTGGGTGGTTATATTTTATTTTTTTAATTTTATTTGGCAAGTCATGTTTTATAGGGATAAACATTTCCTGTGCTTGAGATAATGTTTCTGAGTTTTGGCTCTACTTCATTTTGGGGGAGTAGAAATTAGGTTTTTATATACTTTTAGCTCTACTTAATTTGGACAGAAACAAAATTAATAGAGGTTATGTTTTCGTTTTGATTTGTTACTGCGGAAAAGAAGAAAATGGGAGTAGAAAGCTTCTTTAATTTCAGTTTCTGCTCCTGTCAATTGAATATGTCAGGATTTAATCCACAACTAAGATTTGTATTGGGATGAAGATGAAAGTCGGGTATTATGTCAAAATGTTTGCTGAATCAAGTTTGGAGAAAAAAATTATGTCATGGTATGAATAATTTAATATAACATAATTTCTTGGTCAGATGGGATTGTTAACATTTGATTTATGCTTCATTTTGCAACAGCCATAAGATTTGAGCTTTTGTATTGTATTACAGTCAATCTATTATGACACACGTTTGATAATGCACTTAACGAGATTGAACAAAATATGAACCAAAGACAATTAAAATGAAATGGTCTTACATTTCGAAAGGAGAAAACGAAAGACAATTCAGTTTCATGGTTTTGTGCTTCTGTCATTTGATTTTACATACTGTCGCCAAGACAATTTCAGTTTCATGGTTTTATGCTTTAAGGAATTCTTAGTAAACTTATTATGCTTTACGCAGATTGCTAAAGATAGTAATATGGTTACATGTTGGTGTGGTTGTTTCATGTGGTTGAATTAGAGAAATTCGACGGCAGGCAAGAATAGGGGAATATGTCATTGTTGTCGACAGAGGGGACATACGTTGCTAGAATGCCCGACAAAGAGAAGATGCCCAAATTGTGGTGACGGGTTCGTTAAGAGGATGGAGGTCGAAAAGAATAATGACCATAAAGGATTGTTGTACCTGTGACTGTAAGTACTTCAAGTGGTGCAATAAATTCCCCAAGGAAAAGTGTCTGTTGCATGATGATGGTGAATCAAGTTGCATCACAACTCCAAGTGAAGAAGCGGATACTTTGTCGCATATGTTGAAAACACTCGCTATGCTAAGCGAGGAGAAAGACCTAGAGATTTTACTCCAAATAAACATGCGCAAAGGAAAACAAGTTTCAGAAAATGAAATGTGAAAGTCGTTGTGTTGGGATGGTGATCCGACGGTTTGTATGTGGAGATCGTTTAGGACTAAAAAGTGAAAGTGTCTTAACTGTTTGTAGTGATGCATGTAGAAATGGTACGCAACTATGTTATTGTGGTCCTTTTTTTTACTAGTCGTTCGCCTTGAATTATCCTGAAGTTTTTGCGGTTTGTACTATTAAACTTTCGTTGATGGGTCGTTCTTAAATTGGAAAATGAACCACTGGTACAAAGAAGGCGTCAAGCCACGAACACAATAAAACAAGGTGAACAAAAACTCCAAAAAACACGTTCACTTCACAAGCTGAGCATTGATCTCCTTTAACCGGAAGTGCAGTGTGTGTTCCCAAGTTTTTTGTGTACAAGAACTAATTCTGGAAAGCATCTAGATGCATTTGGAGAAAACCTATATAAGTACACGCATACCATACCAAGAAAAACAAATGTAAACACTAAATATAGTAACAAACGACAATTCCTTTTCCTGTATAAATAACCGAATGGCTGCAATCATTTCCAACTCAAAATTACATCGATGTATCCTCACAACACAAGCAGATATTATACTAATACATGACAAAGGACACATGGGCAAAATAGCTTGATTCCGGATTTCAATGTACTACAATAATAGAAATTCAATATGTTTAGCCTATACAACCCTCATCAGGTGACTCCGCCTTTGGCAGAAGCAGGTTCATTTACTTGATCTTTACGAGGCTGCTGGATTTCCTGCAAGCATAGAGTAATTTAGAACACAGAATGTGAAAGATATAGCTCAAAACATTTTAATACTATATTTTTTCACATGCATCTTAGTATATGAATCAGTCAATGCTCTTCCTGAACTAATACAGGTTCTCTTGGGTCCTTCAACATCATCAGGCAAATTGTGTTGTCACTGAAAAGTTTGAGAAAGCTGATTAATACATCAACCAAGTAAAATAGCATGGAAATCTGGCAATGCAAGTATAAAAAATAGTTTAAAGTAGAACCAGCTCTTTCTTCTGTTTAGGATCCACTTTCTAAATTCGATAATTAATTAAGATGATCTGCTGGTATGTTTCACAAAACTGTTATCCATTCAACTGCAAGAATAAGAATGTTTTTTCATCGCTGAGGATAGACAATTGAGCTGTCCCAGTGAACAAGAAAAACTGTTGAAAAGTGCGACCTAGTAAAATTCTCCCATCTTAAGTACTATGGAAGGTCGCCAACATCCCCCCTCCCAACAAATCCCAACCAGGCTGGAGATTTGGGTTTCATGGCGATACTAACAAGCAAAATATTCCTACGCTTGAAGAATATGTGTGATACATATTCCTGGCAGATGTAACAATAGATTCCTGGCAGGTAACCAACTTGATTCCTTGCACTTGAAGAATATGTATGATACATAACTATATCATGAAGACCACCTTGCAGCTTGTGAAAATATGTCATTCACCTGAGGCAGCATTCCAACATAAACATCAAATTCAGAATGCTCGTAATAGTGCGTATCTGGAATCATGAACAGATAATCATTTATCAAATCTAAAGAAAGAGGAATGGGATAAAGAAATCAGGAAATGAGTATGTCACTTGAATGTACAAAAACCACAATTCACCACTTTTCCCTTCTACCGTTGCATTAGTAGCCCAAAATAAGTCTATACACCCCAGGACAATGTCGTCATTTCAAAAAATGAGTAATACTAGTAGGTCTCCACATAATAGACTAGTAAAAACACGCCTAAATGAGCAGGGATTTTACTTGTTCTCATGAGGTAGAGTCGAACACCCTATGGAGGTGCAACCCATGGATTGAGCGCCACTATATACGGCATTCTAGAGCTTGGCATGTCAACAACACTTGAAGGGCCTCCATCAACACCAACTTGAGGAACGGAGTATGTGGCACTCGACATCCAACCCGCCATAGCACTTGGAGGAGGCGACAACTAGAATAGGTAATTAATAATACTACCGGACGTTAGTTGGACAAGAAACATAAAGTACACAGTTATATAGTAAAAAGATTGCGTAGCTTACAGTGTAAAATCCTCGCGGGAAAATACCGGTTGAGGACGGTCTCAGTAAATTGTCAACGACCCCCATGTGTAGAAAATCGAGATGGTAGTAGGGCTGCATATTGCCTGAAATAAACATGAAAAGTGCAAGATATTAATGTGTAAGTGTGCTGTGTGAAGGCCTTAATGGTTGTAAACAGGGGCTATAGTATACAAACATATCTCAACGATTATCAATCGAAGGCCATGAAACGGATTCGTCCAGAATTTTAAAAGATACCTATTTCCATAACAAACAAAGGACTCTCTTCCTAATTCATTGCCTTGGCTAAATGTCTTGTAAACTTGATGGATGAAAAATAAATCTAGAAGCATGAATAAATTCCAGCAACCGTAATCAATGTCCAATCGAATCAAATGGAAACAGCAGCCCGAGCACACTTTATAATTACGAGTGGGTATGAAAATGCAATGGGCTAATAATATTGTCCAATGGCAACAAATTGTATTTCGAAAAAAAAATCTTATGCCCAGCCTCCTTAATCCAAAATTAGAACATAAAAACAAGGGCCAAGAATTTTTTTGATCCAACAAAATATACTTTTGCCACTACAATAAAAGATACATTCGAAATCATATAATTACCTTGCCAAATAGGTAAAGGATTTGAACTCGACATGGAACTGACATGCGAAGACAGCAATTGGTATGGTAGTGCGTTACTTTCCCCTTCGCCCTGCACGACATGAAGAAACGAATACAAATCATGCCTGTAATTTGGTAAATATGATAAACGAACTTTGCAACTGTAACCTGTGAATACGGAAATGGCGACGGCATCAAATACTGTACTTGCGACGGGCATGGAATGGAAGGTGCACCAGGTTGAACATTGTTCTTTATCCCTCGCGATCTCGCCTACAAGATAAGGAAATAATGTGCAAAGCTGAATTAGTACATATAACAAGGGGACGCGAATGAGAAAATAGTGTTCAATTAAATTTACCCTTGCGTTCTTGGAGCCCGACTCCAATGCACCTTTAACACATAATTTCTTGGGCGCCCTTATCCTTTTCGAACATTTAGGATCTTGTATGGCCCCGCTGCTCATATCTTGCGATGCTCTCGATTGTGACCCTAAATGAAGACTAGGCTGGGAAATGCTGTTACTTTCGCAACCGGACTTTGTGGACTCTATGTCTTTAGCTTGCGTTTCAATCCACTCTATGATTGCACGAGTTCAATCTCCATCATCTATGGCAATATTGGCCAATGTAGCGAACAATTCACACATTCTACCATATCTCAACTGGCTAGGAGTGCTAAGCAGACTATCATAGTTCACAGTGACCCTCGTATGGGCTCTACTGATGTCTCTTCTCCATCTCCTCAATATGTACCTATCCGATAATGATGTGACGTTGTTACGCATCAACACCGATATGGCATGTCTGCACAAAATTCCACGGAACTCAAATAGGTGACAACTGCAAACAACATCGCACCCGTCTGCACAAAATGTGACAGAACACTTTCTCTTCCTCACCGTTTCTCCAGTAATGACATCCTCCTCAACCTCATACATCCTCTCCGTAAGGTTATCAACTGCAGATACGACATCATAATAAACCTTCCCAGTTATCTCATCCTGAAATTCCCTAAACTTTGAGCTCGTATAAACTGCTTGAAATTGTTTTTCCATTTCATACTTTGTTGCACAAGGCACCATTTGCGAAAAAGAATTAAAATCTGCCTAGAATTCCTTTTCAACTTTACTACTTAATGCCTGTTCGTATTGCTCAACGAATTGCTTCAAGGACGTCTTCAAATGCACATACCTGTCGAAAAATGCATTCATACTTTCACTGCGTTGTGTTGTTGACATCCCTACCCAGAAAGTCGTTTTCAAATAGCATGGCACCCAACGAGCCCTATTTTCGTACAACACCGATAACCATTCGTTATCATGTAAGTTATATGTATCAAGCATATTTTCCCAACCTACTTTAAATTCATCCACACGCTGCGTATCATACACTAATCCGTGTATGGACGAAAATATTCCACCTTTGTCAATGCGGTACCCAAACTTCTCGGGTAACTTTTTCATGATATGCCATAAACACAATCTATGCTTCGTATTTGGAAAGACAATCTCAAATTGCATTTTGCATAGCCTTATCTTGATCCATAATAATTTCATTCGGAGGTTCACCAATCATGCATTGCAACCATGTCCTGAACAGCCACACAAATATATCAGTATCTTCGTTTGATAGCAAACCACATCCGAGAAGTGTTGACTGTCCGTGATGATTTACTCCGACGAAAGGAGTAAAATGCATGTCGTATTTATTAGTCAGATATGTCGTATCGAAGGTCACTACATCATCGAACTCCTTATATGCTAGCCTACATTTGTTATCTGCCTAAAACACATTCTTCAGCCGTAACTCTTCGTCCATGTCGATACAAAAGTAAAATCCCGAGCACCGTGCCTGCATTTGTGAAAAGTATGACTATATTGTCGAGGCATCTCCTACACCTAGTCTCAAACATCTCATTTGTTCAACATAATTTCAACAGTCTTTTTCGACGTAGGTCATATTCTCATAGCCACCCGCTTCAACAACTGCAGAGTTGAAACTCTTGTGTAAAGGAATTCGAGCCATGTCGTTCACTTCAAGCTTACGTTTAACATTTGCACTCAACTCTCGACTGCATCGATACAACCTCGACTTTGAGAGACTTGTTTTATGATTGTGTTCGAGACACACTCTGCAAATTCTCCACACTCCACGGATATCTGAAGAAGCAGTAAGCCTTGCTTTGCAACCTGTCTGAATTGTTGGTTGCGGTTTCAAAGAACTGCTTGTATTACTACTTCTATGGCTTTCACGACAACACGTCAAAGTAATGTATCTCACTACTCCATCATCCCCCCTCCTCGAATTCCTTTTCCTAACTGGAAACCCTACATTATACGCATACTTCTTGTAAAATTCATACACCTCGTTTTCATTTTTAAACTTCATACCCACCTCCAGTACAATTGTACCGTCTCCTCCCATCTCCAACACAGCCCTACCATCTTCTCCTAGTACATCATCTTCCAATGTGACTACATTTTCGGTATTACCCCTATCACTGGATTGTACAAGAAATTCGTCGTCCGATATTTGAATTGGTTCTTCTCCTACAATGCAATAAATCGGAGCATCATCAGCTCTAGAATCAAATTAACATGTTAACGGATTTTCTATTTCACAAATATCTTCTAATAGTTAGCAAGCATATTTTTTTACAAACTGCAATTCCAATACTACGATGTCCCAAATCTGTTCTTCTTAATTTCTGATTATGCACAACATTGTAGACAGAAATCTATGCAAATAGTTAGGTCCAAAAATGCTAAAAAGCTTCGAACCAAAACCCAATAAACAACCAAATTTCAATAATCATATTTGAAGTGAGAACAATATGATATTGTAAAATACACATCTAATAGCATATCAAGACAATCGAAATACACATGTAATAGCAGAATAAACCCAGCAATTTCATCCTGAGTCATAAATGAGGAGATATTCCATATCACATTTTCAACATATTGACTGTAAATCAGTCGAGTAACCAAAGAATACACTCAAAAAACCCACCACAAATGCATCTTACCTAGCTCCATCATTCCTTCGAACATTTAACCACGAAGGCAAAGCCAACCGTACTACAAACTACTGTCGCAGACCGTCACCATCCAGCTCATTCAGAAGCCGATTGTGGGACAACGCCGTCACCTGAGTTGGGACATTACAGTGGGGCTGCGTTGTTGCTTGGGTGGAGAAATGTTGGCGTCAATTGAGGGTTGGAGCATTTTCGGCGCGAACTAAGGGTTGGGTGCGGTTTGGGCGTGAGCGTTCACAGTAAAAAATATGTTTACACGTGAATTTAGACTTGAGCCGATGCAGTCGTATTTTCTTAAAACCCGACCCGGTACACTTTGGTCTCCATTTTTTCCCGCCAATGGTTCGCCACATCAGTAATTTCGAATTGATATGCACAGCAAGGTACAAGAGGTGTTTTCGTTTTGATAATTGTACACCGGGTTTGACACCCCAGTGTACCGACCCTTCACAACAGGGGGGTCTATTGCGAAAAAAAAAATGTGGATCACCCCTATTGTGAGGGGGTCGATACACCGGGATGTCAAATTCAGTGTACAACTAGCAAGATCATTCAGAGAAATCGAGTCACATGATTACTATTTTTAAATTCCAATTATTGTCTTTTATTTGTTTTGCAATAAAATAAAGGTTGCCACGTGAAAAATTTTAAATCCCTGTCCGAACCCTGTTCCTATCCCTATGCGCCAAGCATTATTGTCGAAAATTAGCGATGGGAGTGTCACATCTTTCTTTTGCTACTTCGTCTATATATCCAAATATGTCCCCCACTCTAAAATTGAGACCCATTTTTGGACCAAAATACATTTTAAATAAAGCATATGTGGTTAAAAAATAAAAATTGAATTTGCGTGTAAGAGCCTGTTCAATGTCTATTTTTGTAAAAAATGCATTTTAAAATAATGATTTGATAGGGAATGTATGGCAAAAAATTACGGAAAATTTTGGGTTTGGTTTAATATTATTTTATTGAAAATGTGGACTTGAAAATAAGATAGATAGAAATATATTTTGAAAAAAATGAGACTCAAACAAGGTTTAAAATTATTTTATGGGAGGATGTGTAATTGAATTTTTTTTCCCAAAAAAATGAGTTTAAAAAAAAATGAAAACCAAACATAGGCTGAATTGAAAGTTACATATGTCATATTCCCGTTATTTTTGCAAGTTTTAAAGCCAATTTTCTCACATCCTTAGTAAACTCAATGTACAAATGTACACTGTACTAAACTCTATCTCGTTTACTACATTCTCTCAATACTAGATCATCTCCAGTAAACTCTTTATTTTTAAAGAGCATTTTCTACAATTTAGAGAGGAAAATTGTTAAGCTCCTTTTTGGCCCCCATTATTTCAATTTATAATTTTTGGAATAGTACTTTTTGAAAATGTGTGGTTAAATAAAAAAGAAAACTTTTCAATTTATGTGTAATATTATTTTATGAAAGATTGTGGGGTTAAAAATAAGAGAGATAAAACTATAAATTGAAATAATGGGGGCCAAACGGGAGCTAAATACTTCAACGAACTCTTTATATTTGATGCTTAATTTTACAATTCTCAAAAATTATTTATTATTTTTCTCAATCTTTTATGTTTCATAGTTTCCTCTAAATTATTATATCATTTTTTTCTCCATTAAAACTTAAAATATTTCGATTGCATTTAATTTTAGAAAATGATTTTTGGCTCTTCAAAACCTACTCTCAAAATTAAAATATTAATTTAAAGAGTTTCTCAGAGCATAATTTTAATATTTGACTCTTTAAAATAGATAATATTTTATGTTTAAAGAATCTCTTGACCATACTTTTAATTAGGTTAGTAGCATATTACTGGTGTCAACTTCATACACTAAAAGGATTTTCGAGAGACTTTTTAAATAAAATATGCTCTATTTTAAACCCTTAAATATGCTCCAAGTCATTTTTTAAATTAATATTTTAAAATAGAGAGTTGGTTTGACTCTCCAAATTTAGATAATCAAACTCACATCATATAATTATATGCATTCAAAACATTTCAAATTTCAATTGAAGAAAATTATAAAAGAATTTAGAGGGAAACTATGAAACATAAAAGATTGAGAAAAAAAATGAATATTTTTCAGAAATAGTAAAAGCAAGTATTAATTATAAAGAGCATGTTGAAGCACTTAAAAATATATTTTCTAAATTTATAAATACTCACTAAATTATAAAATATGCTTTTTGAAAACAAAAAGCCTCTTGAAAATTCTTTGACTCATTCACCTTAACCCCTGTTTGACCCCCATTCTCCTTCTCATTCTTTTTTCTCTTTTATTTTCAATCACATAATCTTTTATAAAATGATATTACACGAAACTCAAAAACTTTTAATTATTTTTCAACAAAATATTTTTCAAAAAAACAACTATTAAAATTTGGAAAGAATGGGGCCATACTTAGTAATGGATTGTTCTCATCCTAGCCTGAACAAAATGCTTCCCACTGGGTTGGCCTATTATACAATTAGGCCCATTTTGGTTGGCCTATGAATTGGGCCCATTTAGATGATCTCGTGAGCCATCTATTTTGATCACTAGCCCAAAAATTTAAAGGAGGCCCAATTAGGTTCACATTCACTGCAGTAGGCCCATAAGAATTAGCAGCCTTATTAGCCTGATGCAAGTCCATGGTCTAGCCATCAAAGAAGCCTACGCCCACCACCACCTGAATAATGGTTGAAGACTAAAATTAAATAAAATAAATTTTTGGGAAAAAATCATAATTTCAGTGTATTGTTTATTCCAATTCACAAATGAGGTACAGAGTTTAAAAAATCAAAATCCAGGTATCTATATAATTAATTAAAAATATTTATTAATTAAATGTAATAAAGTCACAGTTATACGATAAATGGTCACAGATTCACAATTATAGGTTACAGATTTATTTACTAATCACATATCATCTAATTAATTGGTCACAGATTATTTTGAAGTCACAAATCAAAAAATTTATAGGTCACAAATCAAAAATTTACAGGTCACAGATTACTTCAAGTCCAAATTACTTGGTTACAGATTATTAAATTTTTAGGTCACAATAAATAGATGGTCACAAATAATTAAATGGTTGGTCACATACGCCAATTTTTTAGTTACAGACAATCAAATCATCTGTGACCACCGCCAACATTTGTGACAACCATCTCACCACTACCACCAACCACATCGCCGTCAAAATCGTCGCTGCCAACTCCACCATCTCTAGCAACCCCGTCATCTCAATACCGCAACTAACACCACCTCACCACAAACAAATCAGATATAAAACCATCAACACCCTACAAAAGCCATCATTGCGACGTCATCACCACTTCACCATCTCCACCACTACCACAACCACCATTTATACCAACAAAAACTATCACCCTGCAAAACATCACCACGACCATCACTGATCACAGCAACATTGGTCGGTAACAACCACCAAGGTCATCTACCCTTACTACTGCACCACCACCACCACTACCACAACCATTGAACACCACTGCCAGAGCCATCCCTATCACAACACGAAAATTAGTCAACACCATTCACACTACCAACAGCAATCCATCGTCACACCCACCGATTGAACACCTACACCTCTACCTCCACCTCCACCGCACCATACCACCACTGCACCTCCACCATGACACCATAGCATATAATTTCCGCACCACACACCTGACACCACCACCGCACCGTACACATCCACCATCGAACCATCAATCACCACCACTCAAAAGTTAAAAAAAAAAGAAAGAAAGAAAGAAAGAAAGTGAGCAGATTTGCAGCTCACACAGCTGCTACTGCTGAGAGGAGAAATTAGGAAGATCTTCTTCCAGTGGCGGCGTCGCTACTCTTGAGAGAAGAGAAATTAGGAAGAATAGAATATACATGACTGCATGTTTTTAGAGAGAGAGAGAGAGAAAAGTGAGACGAGATTGGGGAAGTAATCACTCACTGTGGTCTCTGGTAATGGGCGGCAGTGCTTGAGGCGTGGAGAGACTAAGGATAGAAGATGAAGTGAAAATGAAAATCTAGGGTTTGGAATTTGAATGGATAAGATGGGTACCTAGTTTGTGATTAAACAAACTTATTATTTGATTTTTGAATTGTAATTTTGAAATGCCTGATTTTATGTAATTTTCCCTAATTTTTTTATCAATAACTTAAGGCCCTATTTGAGCCCCATCAATTTGAAGAAATATATTATGAAATGGTGATTGATGAAAAATATGTAGTTAAAAAAGAAGGAAAATTTTTGGATTTGCATATAATATTATTTTAATGAAAAATGTGTTATTAAAAATGAGTATTGTAAAAAAATTATGGAAAAGAATGTAAAATAAAGAATGACAAATAGAGGCTAAGTTTCAAAATGAGTCCTTTTTTCTACACGCTTTGTTAAAATTCTAGCCATTCTTAGCCTCTGTCTGTCATCGTTAAAAGCTAAATTGTTTGTTACGGTATCATTTTTTACCAAATATTTAAATAATAAAATATTCTACACACAAACCAATAAAATTTTCTTAACCCCCGTTTGACCCCCATTTTATGGAAATAAAAATGGGTGGATTAGTGTATTTTTGAAAAATGAGTGGTTAAAAAAGAATAAAAAGTTTTTTTTTTTTACATTTAGCATTATTTTATGGAAGATTACGTGATTGAAAATACAAGAGAGAAAATGAAATTGAAATTGATGGGGGCCAAACGAGAGTTTACTTTTTAACTACACATTCTTCAAAAAATATTATTCAATAACTCATTATTTTCAAATAAATTTTATCAAACCGGCCCTTAATACAATATTTGATTCGGGGAAGCGTAACTCAGCGAAAAATAGTTTATTTCATTTAATGCCAATTCAAATCCCGGGGGGCGCGGGGGAACCTCTTAATATTATTAAATTTAATAGTAAACCAGCCAAATCATACTGTTGTAGCAGTGGAAATTATAAAACCTAAATAATATACCAAAATTTCTTTCTTTGTTCCTGAACTCCTAACAAATTATAATTCTGATTTTAATTGAATAAATAAACTACTAAAAACCGGTTCGAGCCTGTACACCACAGTGACCTCACGTGCTACTTGTGTGTCCATGGAGAGTAGGTGAAGCTCACAAGTCCTTGTACTCAATTAATAACCATAGTAATATTAAAAAATACATAAAGAAGTAAGTTTAATATTGAACCACTACTTTAAAGTTTAAATAAAGAGGAGAAACTTAATTATTTATGTAGAGATTTTGTGAGAACAAATTTTGTGAAAAATAATTTTTTTGGAAAAGATATAGTCACCGTTTGACTCCCTTTAAAACTCTTCAATTTAATTTAAATTTTTCTTTCTCATATTTTCAACCACACAATCTTTGATAAAATAATATTACACACAAATCGAAAACTTTTCATTTTTTTACAATCATCCATTTTTTAAAAAAAAAACATCATTCCCCTATTATAAACCCAAATAATGAGGGCCAAACAGGACCATAGAAAAAAGAGAAAATTTATGGATAAATGTGTAAAATTGTTGTTTGGAAGAATATATGAATTAAAACGAGTTTCAAGAAAAATAAATTTTTAAAATAAGGTCGGACGTGACTTAAGGCTTGTTCGGTAATGATTTTGAGAGTTGATTTTTTGAGTTAGAGAGAAAAGTGAGTCTTACCTGTGAGAAGAAAAATAAAAAATGAAGATTCAAATAATGAAATAACGGTCAAAAAATTAATTTTTTTTGGGAAGAAAAAGCTGTACCAATCATGCACTTAATGATCTAGGTAAATTTTGTATAAATTGATTTGGTTTGAGGGGGAAGGGATATGACAAAGAAGGCCCACATATTAAAGTATGAATATACCCCATTTGCTTTCTTTAAAGTGGCTCTTCTCTTGCTCTCCACTATTCTTGTCTGCTCTAAATTGGCCCTCATCGGGCTATAACCCACTTTGTTGGGCCCACCACCATTCACATTAATTAATGGTCTAATGTCTTCAACTACTTCCTCTATATTTTTATAAATGTATATTTCTGATCAACACGTTACGTGTATTAGATAAGTGTATACGATAGTATTATTTGACGCTATTCAAATTTTGGAAACTTAGTGTTTAGTAGTTACCTTCGACTCGACCTCTATGCCTTCCATCATTTTTGCAATTAATCACAAGTGTACGACATTTACTGTTGATAATGCTTTTCTTTTCTCATTACTTGTAAACAAAATCATCAATGTTAAGTTGAATTTGCATCTAACTGCAACACTTATTTTGCAGACATATGCATAGCTTTTCAACTTAAACTTTTAGATATAAAATGCAGTCGACAACACACTTTTGACACGTGCTACAATTGTTAGATCAAGTCATCTCGTGGTCCATGCAAGGCCGCCTAAGGTACAAATTTCTTTGCATGGGGTCCATCCATATTAATTTGGTCTCTCCTTTGTGCATAAAGATTAGAAGAAGGGGATTCTTGTTCCTCCTCAAGCTCTTCGATAATGGAGAAAAGTAAATCATTCCCTTACTATTCATCTTCTTATGCAGAAGCTCGATTTGGCTTTGAAGATCGTGCTAAATCATTCAGCTTCAATGGCCCGGAAGACAATCCCGAGGTGAAGAGGAGGAAAAGAGTGGCAAGTTATAACATGTATACCATGGAAGGTAAGCTGAAGTCATCGTTGAGAAATGGTTTCAAGTGGATTAAGAACAAATTTACAGACAAATATGATGGCTTGTGAAGTATAAAAAGTACATTTTCTCCTCTTTTGATGTTTTATCGAGTGCGCATGTGTCTATATAAGATCAAGTATCATTGAAAGTGTTCATTTCTGGATTTCATTGTCCTTGCAATATTGTTAGTATGGTCATGTATTACGATTATATAATATTAGATTGTAATAGTTGATGTATCTATATTCGTCCCTTTTCTTGGCTTTAATTTTAAGAATTCTTGCTGGAAATATTTGATATTTAAATGATGGGGAAAAAAAAAAAGAATTTCAAATTTTCAGCCTCTAAATGTATATGATAAGCTGCGTGGAGAGCAATTTCAAATTGGTTTTAAGGTAACTTGTCGGATTATAATAAAAGTATATTTAATATAATTTTTTGTTATAACCAATATATCAAATTTCCATGTAATAAAGAAAAAAAAAAGTAAATTATGTAGAAAGAAATTGATCAATTTCGATTGGTGATTAAATTTAATTCTGTCAAGACTTTGTGATAAATGTGTAAAATTGTTGTTTGGAAGAATATATGAATTAAAACGAGTTTCAAGAAAAATAAATTTTTAAAATAAGGTCGGACGTGACTTAAGGCTTGTTCGGTAATGATTTTGAGAGTTGATTTTTCGAGTTAGAGAGAAAAGTGAGTCTTACCTGTGAGAAGAAAAATAAAAAATGAAGATTCAAATAATGAAATAACGGTCAAAAAATTAATTTTTTTTGGGAAGAAAAAGCTGTACCAATCATGCACTTAATGATCTAGGTAAATTTTGTATAAATTGATTTGGTTTGAGGAGGAAGGGATATGACAAAGAAGGCCCACATATTAAAGTATGAATATACCCCATTTGCTTTCTTTAAAGTGGCTCTTCTCTTGCTCTCCACTATTCTTGTCTGCTCTAAATTGGCCCTCATCGGGCTATAACCCACTTTGTTGGGCCCACCACCATTCACATTAATTAATGGTCTAATGTCTTCAACTACTTCCTCTATATTTTTATAAATGTATATTTCTGATCAACACGTTACGTGTATTAGATAAGTGTATACGATAGTATTATTTGACGCTATTCAAATTTTGGAAACTTAGTGTTTAGTAGTTACCTTCGACTCGACCTCTATGCCTTCCATCATTTTTGCAATTAATCACAAGTGTACGACATTTACTGTTGATAATGCTTTTCTTTTCTCATTACTTGTAAACAAAATCATCAATGTTAAGTTGAATTTGCATCTAACTGCAACACTTATTTTGCAGACATATGCATAGCTTTTCAACTTAAACTTTTAGATATAAAATGCAGTCGACAACACACTTTTGACACGTGCTACAATTGTTAGATCAAGTCATCTCGTGGTCCATGCAAGGCCGCCTAAGGTACAAATTTCTTTGCATGGGGTCCATCCATATTAATTTGGTCTCTCCTTTGTGCATAAAGATTAGAAGAAGGGGATTCTTGTTCCTCCTCAAGCTCTTCGATAATGGAGAAAAGTAAATCATTCCCTTACTATTCATCTTCTTATGCAGAAGCTCGATTTGGCTTTGAAGATCGTGCTAAATCATTCAGCTTCAATGGCCCGGAAGACAATCCCGAGGTGAAGAGGAGGAAAAGAGTGGCAAGTTATAACATGTATACCATGGAAGGTAAGCTGAAGTCATCGTTGAGAAATGGTTTCAAGTGGATTAAGAACAAATTTACAGACAAATATGATGGCTTGTGAAGTATAAAAAGTACATTTTCTCCTCTTTTGATGTTTTATCGAGTGCGCATGTGTCTATATAAGATCAAGTATCATTGAAAGTGTTCATTTCTGGATTTCATTGTCCTTGCAATATTGTTAGTATGGTCATGTATTACGATTATATAATATTAGATTGTAATAGTTGATGTATCTATATTCGTCCCTTTTCTTGGCTTTAATTTTAAGAATTCTTGCTGGAAATATTTGATATTTAAATGATGGGGAAAAAAAAAAAGAATTTCAAATTTTCAGCCTCTAAATGTATATGATAAGCTGCGTGGAGAGCAATTTCAAATTGGTTTTAAGGTAACTTGTCGGATTATAATAAAAGTATATTTAATATAATTTTTTGTTATAACCAATATATCAAATTTCCATGTAATAAAGAAAAAAAAAAGTAAATTATGTAGAAAGAAATTGATCAATTTCGATTGGTGATTAAATTTAATTCTGTCAAGACTTTGTGACTGAACTTATTATTAGTATTTCAATTTGAGGCTTTTTGTTCAATTAACCTGTCGAACTACTTATATAATGACTCGGGCCTCGTGCCCGACGATTCTCTTATAAAAAACGAAAATAAGTCACAGTTTTTAAAATTATTATCACTTGAAATATATCAACTATCAATTTTACTCTAATTTTTCACAACACAAAAATCTTTACCCTTAACACCACCTATGCACTAGGGTTCAATGTGGTTCCGTTTGGTTCTTATCGAACCAAGAATCTTTGGTTTTATCGATAAATAAGAAACTGAGCCGAATTGAAGATTTCGATTTACTTTAAATGATGGCAATGTTACTTTACATTCTATGTATTAAATATTATAATGTTTACGAGGCTGAATATTCAAAAATGAATAAAAACCGTGTGACTGCCATTTGGTAAATATTATAGTTTCTATATATCAAATATTATAAATTTTAGCCAAAAGCAAATTACTTTACCTTATAAATAAAATATTTACTTCCATTCCATTTGGTAAAAGGATATTATATTTGCATTACAACTCGTACAAATTACAGGGTATTTAATTTACTCAATCTTTGTTCATTGTAATATTTACGTATTTAATTTTTTGTTGACTCTTTTATCCTCAACATTTCATTCATTAACATATTTTGTACCGAGTACTGACTTACAATTTCCATCCAAGAAGTTCGTTGGAAGGACGAAAAACTAGTTTCTCCATATTTTTAAAAACGATAACTACAAAAGTACAGAAAAAATTATTTTTTTAAAATTTGAAGGCATAAAAACATAATATTTTAGTTAGGACTGGATAAAACTCCGAATCGAATCGGATCCAAACCGAGCGATTCTTCCTAAGTTAAGTACTAGAATTGGAATCTGAATCGAGAATCGACGGGTTCGGTTCGATCTTCGGTTCTAAATTAAGAATTGAATCTCCCTAATTTTTTTCATTTATTTATCTTTAAATAAGCCAAATTATTTTATTTTTTAAATAAATTTGCTAACTAACTAATTTAGCCCAAACCCAAAATATGATTTTTCTAATTCTAATTTTCAGCACGAGCCCAACTTAGTCAAATTGACACAAGTTTTATCCAAATTTACTTTTTGTCGTAGTGCCATTTCTTTAGTGTTGGAGAAATCGAATTGAAAGTTTGGTAACGCCTCTCTTTATTATTGTAAGCTCGCTACTAACTCTTCCTGTAATTTTAACAATTAAATTTATAAAAAAACTCAATAAAGAGAAGTGCAAAAGATACATAAGTTTGGACTACATTATTTTGTAACGATTAAGATTGAACATATCATTAGTTAAATTATTATATGGAATCCAAGAACAGAATGGTTCTATAATTAAATTTGTACTCAACGGTTTCATTTACTTAATATCCAAAAGTTCGATTTCAGTTTGATTCTCTTTAGAACCGAATCAAACCTGACAACGTTCAACCCTAATTTTAATAGAAATCATCACCAAGGATGAAATGTGCTAAATAAAAAGTTAGAGGCATTAATGTTAGAATGTGCAAAGATCGATGACCCTAAGTACAAATTGTGCTACAAAAATACTAATTGTAGCAATCTAACCACCCTTTCACAAATTTAAAAAAATAATAAAAAAAATCACAAAAAGGGTCGTGTAAACCTTTGCCAACCTTCTAAAGTTACCAAGCTCCGTTTTCAAGATTCGAATATCGAGCATTTAAACTTTTATTATTTACAACTTCTTAAAAGTAGTTGAGAACTAGTATACACACTTCAAATAAAAGAGGAATTGCAAAGAGGCACAAAAATTAGCAAGTCTAGCGAGTTGAAACAAAATATCGACGTTGGAAATTTGTTCAAATAAAAATTGAGAATGAATGTTAGCTTATTATAGACCTGGGAGAAGTTTTGGACTTAAACATAGACTTGAAAAAGTTTGTGGCTACAAGAAATAAATTTGGGAGGGATTAACTTATAAACTGGAGATATAGTTTAGTCTTGAAATGCAATAAATAAGAATTCATGGCTTATTTTGCAATTTGAAAATGGCAATAACATATTTTAAGTTATCTTGTTTGAACTTTGGCATCCCTTCGTGAATTGACCACCCTTCCTTTTGAATGGTTGTGTTGACAAGTTGTCATTGAACTATACCGTGATTGGGATACTCAACTTTAAGTAAAACATTTCCTTCTTCCTGGTTCAAATTCCTTTAGTGAATTTTCACTCTTGGCTTGTCAAATCCACTAACGTTATTTGCCGAAAAGAATTCTAAAACAATCTCAAATTTAGATGGCGTAAATATTGCTTTAGAAAAGTATATACACACACAACCCATTTTTTTGAATTTTTCTTTGTCGCTTGGTTTGAGTTTCAATCTTCTTCCTTCATATCTTCAATTTAGTTTTTGATGTTTGATCCCCGACTTTTGAGTTTTCCCAACAATCAATACCCAATAATAATAGTCTAATAGTCGTACATTTAGAGTTTCTGCTCAATCCCAACTCCATTTTGATATTAAGATGATTCATTAATCCACCATGACACTATCTACCATGTCGTATTTAATATAATTTTATACTAAATTCCTTATCAGGTCTAATCTAGTACTACAAACATGAACTTGACATCCTAATATAGACGTATAACAAGTGCTACATTACACATACGCCAATCTAGTATTGCATACCTCGTCACGTAGCTTTCCGATACACATCTACTTTTTATTTCAAAACAATAACAATATATTTGTAGTAGTGACATTGAGATGTAAAATTACAACTCCTCGAATATAAGTCCAGTAAAAATGTGAGCAATAGTTTAGATCAATTATACCTCAATCGGTTAATTAAATAATGCTTACAAGTTCAAGAAAGATGTGCACAATCATTGTGTAGTACAGTACATTCATAATTTTTTTCTGTCAAAAGTACTGCTCAAACCAATATACAACAAAATCATCTAAAAATTATATAAGAGCAACATCAAAGAGAAAACACCCCCAGCCAAATCGCAATGATATTTTATGAACTAACCTTTGTTTTCAAAGATAATATACAATGAGCAGCAGAAATCGAAAGGAAAAGTGACCGATAAATACGACATGACCAGGAACATGTAATAGGCTTGACTGATTTCCATCAGACGATGCAGGAACGAACTTCTTTTTTAGATTGTGTTCACCCGTATGACTAAGATCTTCACTCTTTCATCAACTTTCCATGCATTATCCTGTGTGCACATGGAGATTTCCAGGTTTCGAACACATGTTCAATTTCAGCAATGAGAATCGTGATCAGGGCTATCAGCGTGCATGTCCATTGAAGTGTCATTCGAACTAGGCAGATTAGGATCCCTGCTTTGGGAAACGTTATTCTCGTTGTTTCGCATAACATGATTTATGGAGTGACCTCCCTGTGCCAAGTGATAGTGCTGGAGATTTCGACGGATTGGACTGGAGAGAGCATTCGAGAAAACAGCGTTTCTAGGTTGGTTATCAAAGTTCACATTTCGCGTATTAGCAGGACCATATAAATTAGATGACACTGGAAATCCTGAAGGCATCATCGGGGTTGCAGGTTGAGATTGTTGCTGCTGCTGGAATGGCAACCTCGGGGATGGTGGGGGTTCATCAGTCCATTGATCAAGTTCGTTCTGCAAATATATCAAGGAAAAGAACAAGGGTTGAACGATGTGCTTCAAACACAAACATACGAATACAAATCAAATATAATATCTTGTCCGGGCCATTGTAAGCATCATCCCTGGACTAAGGAAACTCCGAGGAAAGTAAGTATGGTTCTACTTCTGTGTATCTTCAGCGATATACATACTGCCGCAAACCAAAATGTATAGAAAAAGAAAGAAAATTCAATATAATTGCATTAACCATGTAAGGGATCATTTAGGTGTCCTCATTTGGAGGAGGAGAAAATATTACGGAAACAGAACAGGCCAAGCAGATTGGAAAAGAAAGAAAAAAGATCAATCAGCTTCCGTGAAATATATAGAACGAACCTGTCACCATCCTTCCCATCATGCATACAAATTGGATTTCCTTAAATAAATATACCTGGTTGTCATGCTTGAGCTGCTTTAATTGTTAGGCTCTTCAATCCCTCCCCACAAAACATAAATAACACCTTACCATCAAGACCATTGGCACAGTTCAATTTTTTCTGTTTTTGAAGTTCAGTTTAAAGCTTAGAATTTACAGTTTTTTGAAAGCAGAAAGAAACAATAGAACAGGAGAATAGCATATTTTTTCTTAGGTGAACCAAAAATTTCAATCTTTTCAATTTTCAGGGTTTCTCCAAATTTTCAAAGGTTTAAACAGACATTACCCTGAATATCTATCTAGCTATTTGGCAGTTTCTCGATTCAGGAATGGTAAATCGTACGGCATCATAAGTCGACATTGAGCCCCATTTTCTAAAAACTCGCTTTTTTTAAAACTAATTTCCAATCATACATTTTCCTAATAAAATAATTTGCATGTAAACCCAAAACTTTTTCTTTATTTTTTAACTAGACATTCTTCCAAAAATCACTATTATAAAACTCATTATTTACACAAAATGGGGCTCAAACATAGGCTGATTCTGACAATGTGACTAAAATGACACCCATGTGGACCCTATGTTGTTTATAAACTATATGCCTAGTAATTGATATCTATATATTCAAGAGCTCCAGTATTTCAATAGGTAACATCTACACAAGTTATCCTGAACATAAATTCTTCCAAATTAACATTTCACTTATTTGAAATCTAGAGTCTGAGAAACCTTTTTTTAAGATCTACATGTTGTGCGTGCATCAATGAGCTCAAGTGCTATCTTTTGAGCCTAGATTGTAACTTTACCAAAAAAGCAGGCATGGGGTCCGTGGATATCATTGGAACCTGTAGACAGAAACGTGTTTGGTAAGGCCAGCCAATCACTTTTGGAATTTGTAATTTAAGGATTGAGATTGATTTGGCTGAATTGAGATGAATCCAGGAACGAATCACGTAGCCTTATCACTTTAATCGGCGGCCATGAATTGGACTGGTTGGGTGAAATTGTATTTGGTGCCCCACAAAGCTTAAGACCCAACATTTAATATTTAGACCCAGATCCCAGCTGAATTAAGCAAATCATTCCCACCCTAGGATGTTAAACAAAGCTCCACACTCTAAAGAGCCAGACTTATCAGCAGATAACCTAGAAAATAAAAGACGACAAGAAGAATGATAAACAGGATCTTTGCAATTAAGTGAGGTGCAGAATAACAAGAAGCTTACGTCCATCTTCTACGACTCCCAACAAAAAATGAGAAGGAAAGAAAGAAAGTTGTAAAGAACTTAAGATATCATTGCAGATGGATGAAGACAAAGGAAAAGAACATTTTAAACTGAGGTAAATATCTCTCACAAAGGGACATACATTCAATTCAAGACCCAGAGGGAGAGAGATACAGAGCTCTATGAACAAAAGAATACAGCCCATGCATCTCCAGCATAAATACAATATATAAGTCATGTACTGTGAGGGATCGCTAAATTCCCTTCCTAAAATCCATCGCTAATCTGTAAATCAAATTAATATTTTCAGTTTTCTAATAATAAAGAAGTCAATAAGTGGGTAACAAAACTAGCAACTGAAAACACCTCTGTCTAAATCCTGTAACTTATTTAAATTAACTTTTAAACTTATACAACAATAATAAAAACCCAGTAACAGAATTAGTCATCGGTTATCTACTTACAACCCATGCTAAATTCCATCAGTAAATCCATTGCTTATATATATTTGACCCTTTTTTTGGCAAATAAGTATCAATGAAGGAATTAGGGATTGAAAAACTTTATTCGTGATTTTCATCACTGGTTTTGAGGAAAACCAGTGAAAAAATTGACGGAGAAGTAAGGAAAACCACCCTACTAAAATATGACAGCTTACTCAATATTTTATACAACTTTTCATCAAGAGACCTACTCTCTAATATATGGCAATGATAAAAAATGGAACTCCTATTATCGGGGCTATTCAACTTAGTAGAACAGATACTTATACTATGGGTTACAGATGCTAAAATACTGATTGCACCGTCACAGGTCCTTGCAGGCAAAAACAAGACATATATTTAATATATATATATTTTTTTTTTGCTTGAGCTCCATTTCAGTTATAAGACTAGCCCAAATACCTTCAATACATTTTGAGATATGTTTTAAAATTACATGACTTGTGCCCATTGAAATAGGAAAAATTGCTAGTCCAGAAACAACTTTCAGTTACGGTGGTATTGGAAAACTTGGGTAATCTCAATCAGCACTCCCATAATTTAATCACATTCGTGTTACTCAGTAACTATATCAGAACTCAACATATAAATACACTGCAACTTGATCCAAATGATATGGGCCAAATCCTTGTATAGTAGAATGGACACAAAAACACAAGGAAAAGAGAAACTTCCTTTGACGACAAAATCATCCCAAAATCAATAGTACCTTAAGAAAGCTTGTACAAGAATACATAAAAATGATGGGCCAAATATATATTACATTGTTATGCATGTAGCTTATATAGAGTAGAACACAGGTCCTGGATCAAATAGGCCGATGCCGGAGCGGAGAGGAGCGTATCAATCAAAACGGAGTGGAGCGACGGCATCGACCTTGCGCTAGTTTAATTTATTGTCTGGTTGTTAGAGGCGTTGAATGGGTTGGCGTGCGGGGGCGTTACAAGGGTATTTCTTGTATGGGCCTTAACGTCTTATATGAGCGTAAGCTCGGGTTAGTATAAATAACATGTTGTAACCCTATTTTTGACTGCTGAATAAAATTATTTCCACTTCGCTCTCGTAGACGAGGCACACCGCCGAACCTCGTAAAATTCTTGTGTTTATTTTTCTTTTTCATCTCTTTATTATTGCGCATAAAATCCAACATACATGATAACATGAATCAGTCTGCAGACAATTATGCATGTGGGGTTTTTTCAAGTAATTTACAGTAAAGAAGAAAATATAATTTGCAGGAAAAGAGACCTGAATATATGCAAGTATATCATTGGTTCCCGCTCTTGCCCCATCTTCATGTTGTCTTACAATCCAATTATACAGCTTTTCCTACACAAACACAATAAGAGAAGGCCTTGATCAGTTATTATTAGTCAGCCCATACCTAATGAAAAAACAATGTCTTAAAAGGCTAACTGGTATTGAGGCGTTTTGCCAACATGAAGTGAGGTGTAAGCCTTGACACACTTTAGTTCATAAGCTTCAACATAAATCATAAACCTTTATAAAAAGACACAATATTACCCTCATAATAAACCATAACCCATCTAAACATTTACATAATAAAACTCACACAAAATTGAAGTCTAATTTGCAACTCAACTTAAAATTGACCAAGTAGCAAAAAATAAATTAAGAATTCTGCTGTCATGTAACTAGACCATAATGCACAATGGGAACCAAAAACTAATGGTATAATGGCCTAGTTATTCACAAATCTTTTTTGCATTGATATTAAAAGGAAAGGAAAATAAACATATAGACAGCATGAGAAATATATAAAAAGAAAAAAGTCAAGCTACATGCCTTAGGTTTTCCATTGCATTAAGATGCAGTTACCTCACTTTGGAGAAGGATTTATTGCACTTTAGGTATAGGAAGATAGGTTAAGCGTGCTTTACTTGTTCTCTCATCTATTCTCCAATTCCTTTTTCTATTTTTATCATTTGGATTGTGTTTTCAATAGCCCAATAAAACAAAAAATCTAGTCCATAGAAATTTGACCAAAAGCAAAAACAAGCACATACCTCGGCCACCACAAGCCTGCGGCCTTCTCTCACCAAGTCAAGGTATAAGCCTATATATGGTACTTAAAGCATAACTTCAATGCAGCTTATTAAAGGAGTCGTGTGAGGCAAACCTTAAGCACTTTTTAGAACAATGACAAAAGGAAAAAAAAAAAAAAGAAACGAAACGAAACAGAACAAAAGCCAAAATTATTGTTCTTAATCCTGCCACCAAATAAAACTGCAAAATCAAATACGAAACAGCTAAAAATAGGGTGTTGAGTGTACTACTGGAACTAAAAATAACATACCAACAATTAATTTGATTTTTACTGTGTTAATAAATTCAGGTTCAAATAAAGCCAGAGACAAATAATTAAGAAAAAATAAAAACGCAAATCAACTTTAATTAAATCAAGTTGATTTTTAAACATTACAGCGACATTGCCCTAAAACTCAATTACAGATAAATCCATAAAGCAAAGAAGAGGAACAAACCAGCGAGTGGCGTTCGCCAGCCTGGAAGGAGAGTTTCTGGTGATGCATTGCCTGAGAATAGAGGTGGGATAGGGAGTTGGCCGCGCTGCTGAAAGTGGTGTACAAGGTACGATCCACCTCATCTAGGCGCGTTGCATCGGATTTCCTCTTCTTTGCCATGGGAAAAAATGGGATTTCTTATGATTTTTGACAAAACCCTAGATTGCTTGGTCCGTATAAGATGTATGTCTATATATAAGAAATACATGGGAAGGAAAATGTTGCAAGTGCTCAGGTTACATTGTACAGGGTGATGATAGTTGTAAACAAAATGGCTTTACTAACTCTCACGTAATTAGTAGATTTCACGTGAATTTAAAAAATATCGATTTGTAGTCCTCACATCCATTGTAAGTAATGAATTTGTAAAAAAAAATTTTGTACATCAGTACATGTAGCATGATCCTTATGCACAACCCATTTGGCTGAAATTTTATTGGATTTTAAAATATTGTAAATCTTATAAAACTAATGAATTATCTTGAATTTAAATAGATTTAATCGAATTTATTGAGTATTTTCAAATTTGAAATCCATTCAAATATTCTGGAATCCCATGTTCTTAATTGAGAGTTTAAATTAAAATTTCAATTCGAAACACCTAAATTTAGAAAGATTTTTAAATTTTCAGTTGAGTATACCTCAACATCAATTGGATCATGACAATTTGTATGATATCTCGGTGCTTAGCACATAAGTGCATGACAAGAGTTATTGCTGAACTAATTAATCCTCTGAACGATCATATTCTTATTCATCACTAATTATTGCTCTCGTTTGACCTCTATTATTTTTCATTCCATTACATTTTATTTTTATCTCTTCTATTTTTAACCACACAATCTTCCATAAAATAATATTACTCGTAAACAGAAAACTTTTTCTTTTTTTCAACTACTAATTTTCAAAAAATTATTATTTCACCCATTTTCATTTTCCACAAAATGGGGGCCAAACAGGGGCATTGTTTCATGTCAATAGTACGTGGAAGATCTTTACTATATTCAATCTCGTTATATGTACCCGATTGTTTACTTGATGGTTGATAGTGGCCCAAAACAAAGAAACCCTTACCACTTTTTCACTTTCATTTACCCCAAAACACAAAAAAAAAAAACCCTCAGAGGCAAAACAATCGTTTGAGGAGAGCTGAAGCTGCACTCTTCCTGGCCTTGTTAAGAAGCCCGTGCTTAACCTAGTGATCATCTCCATATTTGGGTTTCGCACCTTAAGTGAATCGAATGGTTGGTAAATAAAAATTCATAGCTGCAAGAGAGAAGCTGACCATGTATAGCAAGATCATCCATCGCTGAAGCCATCGCCTCCGACGAAATCTTGAGCAAATATTATGTAAGTATGATATTTGTTCATCGCTTGTTATCGTGATCGACTAATTTCAGTTTCAATGAATACAACCCGACATTCTTGGTAGGAAAAAATGTCACCCTCATCCCGACCGTATCGAAGATTTTTTAAAATTTATCCAATTTTGACTTCAAATACGAAACAGCTAAAAATAGGGTGTTGAGTGTACTACTGGAACTAAAAATAACATACCAACAATTAATTTGATTTTTACTGTGTTAATAAATTCAGGTTCAAATAAAGCCAGAGACAAATAATTAAGAAAAAATAAAAACGCAAATCAACTTTAATTAAATCAAGTTGATTTTTAAACATTACAGCGACATTGCCCTAAAACTCAATTACAGATAAATCCATAAAGCAAAGAAGAGGAACAAACCAGCGAGTGGCGTTCGCCAGCCTGGAAGGAGAGTTTCTGGTGATGCATTGCCTGAGAATAGAGGTGGGATAGGGAGTTGGCCGCGCTGCTGAAAGTGGTGTACAAGGTACGATCCACCTCATCTAGGCGCGTTGCATCGGATTTCCTCTTCTTTGCCATGGGAAAAAATGGGATTTCTTATGATTTTTGACAAAACCCTAGATTGCTTGGTCCGTATAAGATGTATGTCTATATATAAGAAATACATGGGAAGGAAAATGTTGAAAGTGCTCAGGTTACATTGTACAGGGTGATGATAGTTGTAAACAAAATGGCTTTACTAACTCTCACGTAATTAGTAGATTTCGCGTGAATTTAAAAAATATCGATTTGTAGTCCTCACATCCATTGTAAGTAATGATTTTGTAAAAAAAAAATTTGTACATCAGTACATGTAGCATGATCCTTATGCACAACCCATTTGGCTGAAATTTTATTGGATTTTAAAATATTGTAAATCTTATAAAACTAATGAATTATCTTGAATTTAAATAGATTTAATCAAATTTATTAAGAGTATTTTCAAATTTGAAATCCATTCAAATATTCTGGAATCCCATGTTCTTAATTGAGAGTTTAAATTAAAATTTCAATTCGAAACACCTAATTTAGAAAGATTTTTAAATTTTCAGTTGAGTATACCTCAACATCAATTGGATCATGACAATTTGTATGATATCTCGGTGCTTAGCACATAAGTGCATGACAAGAGTTATTGTTGAACTAATTAATCCTCTGAAGGATCATATTCTTATTCATCACTAATTATTGCTCCCGTTTGACCTCTATTATTTTTCATTCCATTGCATTTTATTTTTATCTCTCATATTTTTAACCACACAATCTTCCATAAAATAATATTACTCGTAAACAGAAAACTTTTCCTTTTTTTCAACTACTAATTTTCAAAAAATTATTATTTCACTCATTTTCATTTTCCACAAAATGGGGGCCAAACAGGGACATTGTTTCATGTCAATAGTACGTGGAAGATCTTTACTATATTCAATCTCGTTATATGTACCCGATTGTTTACTTGATGGTTGATACTGGCCCAAAACAAATGAAACCCTTACCACTTTTTCACTTTCATTTACCCCAAAACACAAAAAAAAGGGGGATTTGATAAAAAAGCCTAGTTAAACAATGATTTTGATAAAATAACCTTCCTTCAATGTTTCTTGGTCAAATGGCCTTCATTTATAAAATACAATAAACAAATAATGTCAAATATCTAAAATACCCTCATTATGGAAAATACCCAAATACCCCTTTCAATCCAATTAAATTCCTCAATTCATCTACAAAATGCATTAACCTGTTTTCCCTGTGATTTCTTCCCTAAAATCTTGATATTCATTGTATTTTTCTTCTATCTTCTCCAACATTGTGAGCATTTGAACAAGAATTTTATTATCTATATTATCTACATTGAGATTTCCACTATATTTAAAGAAAAAAGAAAGGTATTTTTAGAAATCTCATTTATATTGGTACCTTTATTGTTTAATATAGTATAAAATGATATTTTAATTGATTCTATTTTCTCATTTAGTGTATATTTGTATCGTCCGCAACTATTGGACGATAACGATTGGAAACGACAATCCAGTCGTTATCTGTAGTGTAGAACGACACTACAGTCGTTATCCTCCATGTAAAGTGACAGTACAACCATTATCTGTTATGATCTGTTTCTTATTGATAATATATTGTGGTTACTTTGATAATTTAAATATTGTAACTATTTTCTTATTATTTTAATATATACTTGAATCGATGAAATCATAATGATAGATATTTATTTTTTGTTATAACAAAATATCACGGTACCATTTCGAGTATTTTACCTAAAAAATATAGAAATGATGTTTAGATATTAAATATCATTGATCTAATAACAATTTATTTTTAAATATACAAGTTATCAATTATTCGTATCGTGTTTACATAAGTAACAACACTTGTGCTGTTTTCATAACAGTAACATCACTAGTGTTATTCTCATTTTTCATGTTGTCCAAGCAATGAGAGTATCTTTCAAATTATGTGAGCGGCATGTCCATTTCGCAAATTACATGAGTTCAAATTATGGAATATCGAGGTCCGGAAGGCGTGTGACTGCTCATACTCGTGTTTATCGACAGAACGACACAAGTGACATTTAATGGCATCTATGTTGTTCTGTTGGTTTCTCCTATATTTCGCTTTATTTTCACCGCATCGACCTTAAAGGATCGGGCCTCCTAACTTAAGAAAGTCAAAATTATTAATTACGTAACAAATAACAGAAGAATTGGCATAGATTGTAGATATCGCGTTGGTGAAATCACAAGTCACCATCCACATTCATTAGAAAACTAAAGTAATGAGGGTATCTCCCAAATTATGTGAGCAACATGTACATCTCGCCACTCGTATGAGTTCAACTTCTCGAATATAGGGGTTCGGAAGGCTTGTGGCTACTCAAACTCGTATTTATTGACAGAACGACACAAGTGCCGTTTAACGGCTCTTGTGTCGTTCTGTCAATAAACACGAGTTTGAGTAGCCTAGTCAAACAATGATTTTGATAAAATAACCTTCCTTCAATGTTTCTTGGTCAAATGGCCTTCATTTATAAAATACAATAAACAAATAATGTCAAATATCTAAAATACCCTCATTATGGAAAATACCCAAATACCCCTTTCAATCCAATTAAATTCCTCAATTCATCTACAAAATGCATTAACCTGTTTTCCCTGTGATTTCTTCCCTAAAATCTTGATATTCATTGTATTTTTCTTCTATCTTCTCCAACATTGTGAGCATTTGAACAAGAATTTTATTATCTATATTATCTACATTGAGATTTCCACTATATTTGATTTCTTCCCTAAAATCTTGATATTCATTGTATTTTTCTTCTATCTTCTCCAACATTGTGAGCATTTGAACAAGAATTTTATTATCTATATTATCTACATTGAGATTTCCACTATATTTAAAGAAAAAAGAAAGGTATTTTTAGAAATCTCATTTATATTGGTACCTTTATTGTTTAATATAGTATAAAATGATATTTTAATTGATTCTATTTTCTCATTTAGTGTATATTTGTATCGTCCGCAACTATTGGACGATAACGATTGGAAACGACAATCCAGTCGTTATCTGTAGTGTAGAACGACACTACAGTCGTTATCCTCCATGTAAAGTGACAGTACAACCATTATCTGTTATGATCTGTCTCTTATTGATAATATATTGTGGTTACTTTGATAATTTAAATATTGTAACTATTTTCTTATTATTTTAATATATACTTGAATCGATGAAATCATAATGATAGATATTTATTTTTTGTTATAACAAAATATCACGGTACCATTTCGAGTATTTTACCTAAAAAATATAGAAATGATGTTTAGATATTAAATATCATTGATCTAGTAACAATTTATTTTTAAATATACGAGTTATCAATTATTCGTATCGTGTTTACATAAGTAACGACACTTGTGCTGGTTTCATAACAGTAACATCACTAGTGTTGTTCTCATTTTTCATGTTGTTCAAGCAATGAGAGTATCTTCCAAATTATGTGAGCGGCATGTCCATTTCGCAAATTACATGAGTTCAAATTATGGAATATCGAGGTCTGGAAGGCGTGTGACTACTCATACTCTTGTTTATCGACAGAACGACACAAGTGACGTTTAATGGTATCTATGTTGTTCTGTTGGTTTCTCCTATATTTCGCTTTATTTTCACCTCGTCGACCTTAAGGATCGGGCCTCCTAACTTAAGAAAGTCAAAATTATTAATTACGTAACAAATAACAGAAGAATTGGCATAGATTGTAGATATCGCGTTGGTGAAATCACAAGTCACCATCCACATTCATTAGAAAACTAAAGTAATGAGGGTATCTCCCAAATTATGTGAGCAACATGTACATCTCGCCACTCGTATGAGTTCAACTTCTCGAATATAGGGGTCCGGAAGGCTCGTGGCTACTCAAACTCATGTTTATTGACAGAACGACACAAGTGCCGTTTAACGGCACTTGTGTCGTTCTGTCGATTTATCTCATTTTTCCCTTCATTTCATCCGCACATCGACCTCAAAGATCGGACCTCCTAACTTAAGAAAGTCAGAATTATTGATTATGTGACGGATAATGAGAGAATTGGCATAGATTTCGGTGAAATCACAAGTAACCATCCACATTTGTTAGAAAACCAAAGTAATGAGGGTATCTCCCAAATTATGTGAGCAACATGTCAATCTCGCGACTCAAATAAGTTCAAGTTCGCAAATACAGGGGCCCGAAAAGCTCGTGACTGCTCAAACTCGTATTTATTAACAGAACGACACAAGTGCCGTTTAACAGCACTTGTGTCGTTCTGTTGATTTCTCCCATTTTTCGCTTCATTTCCTCCTCGTCGATTTCAAAGATTGGACCTCCTAACTTAAGAAAGTCAGAATTATTAATTACGTGACGGATAACGGAAGAATTGGCATGGATTTCGGTGAAATCACAAGTTACCATCCACATTCGTTAGAAAACCAAAGTAATGAGGGTATCTCTCAAATTATGTGATCGACATGTCTACCTAGCGACTCAAATGAGTTCAACTTCTCGAATACAGGGGCCCGGAAGGCTCGTGAGAGCTCAAACTCGTGTTTATTGACAGAACGACACAAGTGTTGTTAAACGACACTTGTGTCGTTCTATTGATTTATCTCATTTTTCACTTCATTTCCTCTGCGTCGACCTCAAAGATCGGACCTTCTAACTTAAGAAAGTCAGAATTATTGATTACGTATCGGATAATGAGAAATTGGCATGGATTTCGGTGAAATCACAAGTTACCATCCACATTCGTTAGAAAACCAAAGTAATGAGGGTATCTCTCAAATTATGTGATCGACATGTCTACCTAGCGACTCAAATGAGTTCAACTTGTCGAATACAAGGGCCTGAAATGCTCGTGGCTGCTCAAACTCGTGTTTATTAACAGAACGACACAAGTGTCGTTTAACAACACTTTTGTCGTTCTGTTGATTTCTCCCTTTTTTGCTTCATTTTCTACGCGTCAACCTCAAAAATTGGACCTCCTAACTTAAGAAAGTCAGAATTATTGATTACGTGACGGATAACGGGAGAATTGGTATGGATTTCAGTGAAATCACAAGTCACCATCCACATTCGTTAGAAAATCAAAGTTATGAAGGTATCTCCCAAATTATGTGAGCGACATGTCCATCTCGGGACTCAAATGAATTCAACTTCTCGAATATAGGGAGCCCGAAAACCTCGTGGCTGTTCAAACTCGTGTTTATTGACAGAACGACACTTATGTCGTTCTGTTGATTTATCCCATTTTTCGCTTCATTTCCTCCGCGTCGACCTCAAAGATCGGACCTTCTATTGAAAAATATTTATTTTATGCTTATATTAAAAAAATAAAAATCTGAATTTTTTTTTTGAAATTCGGTTTGGTAAGTGAATATACGATGTTCTGCACTCTCGGTATTTGTAAGTGCAAAAATCGTCATATAAAAATACACTACAAATACGGTAGGCAGCATATACGATAAGTTGCAAATACCGTAGGCAACATATATGGTAAGGTGAAAATATGGTAAGTTGTTTGCAAATACGGTAAGCTGTAAATACGGTAGGCAGCGTATACGGTAAGATGAAAATACGGTAATGTAAAAATACGGTAAGTTGTTTGCAAATACGGTAGGCTGCAAATACGGTAAGTTGTTTACAAATACGGTAGACTGTAAATACGGTAAATTGCAAATACGGTAAGTT
>NW_019265184.1:461407-514639 GCF_002742605.1 Olea europaea var. sylvestris
ATAATCTTCACATTCAATTCAATCATATCAACACTATCAAAGAATACAAACAAAATAGTTTGTATATTTCTTATTCAAACATGAAATATACAAGCATATTTTTCTAGATAACATACTGCTATACAATTGTAAAAATAATTTATAATTATTTTCATATATTATGAAAATATTTTTAGATATTGCTTCTAAAACTTTCCAAAAAAATCAAAATTCATACACTCATAAAAATATAATAAATACAAAATGTGTGCAGCGCACGTGATAGCGACTAGTTTAAACATAACAACAGTTACACCGTTTTAATGTTTTATCTCAATCCAGTAACGGCACAAGAGTCGTTTTATAAGCGGTAACAACACTTGTGCCGTTCTTATGAACATGTTTTTGTCTTTATAACGCTACTTGTGTCGTTTTTCCTATCTTGAGTTATATGAACATTATCGTCGCTTGTGTCATACTCGTTATTAAGTTTGTCACTATAACGGCAGTTGTGTCGNAATCACGACCACCAAAATGCCCACACCACGTCTACTTTTACCTCTATATGGAGCTCGACTTGTAAACCAAATCAGCCAATGGGCACCTCTTGATTGGTTTATCAAATCAGCTGGTGGCTTTGTTGATACGTGAACAATGTAGGGAATATCAAGGCCATGACCTGCCATATCTGTCACAACCAAAATTAGTGTGTTTTCACTTTTAAACGATTTCAATGCTAGTTCTCTTTCTTGGAACAACAGGTAAATCAAAGTCAAATCAAGTAATAATCAATGTAGGCGTAATGATACAACGTTTACGCAACTAAAGAATAAAATGATTCAATAAAGTCAAGGGGAAACACAACCTTTTAAATTGCAAACTTATATACATTATTTAGTAGGTGAAGTTCCAATCTACAAATAAGGGTACTCTGGTAAAAATAGGCAAAATATAATATGAAAAAATTCTGAAATCAACAAGTGTAAAGTTTAATAATAGAACTAACATAAAATAGGAATTACAGTAAAACATAATATAAAGAATTTTCCTAAAAATGCCGAATTATTTAAATCAAATTATTCTTAATGCAACTCTCTAAGTTTCAAGGCATATCAAAGAACAAGCACATTTACATATCACAATTTCGATTTATAGCAATGCCAGTAAATGAATTGTTTTTTAACCCATCATCTTCAAAACCCCCAAATGTATCAAAAATCCATTCACATTAAAAAAACTCAGCTAAAACTAAACTAAATATACAAATAAATCACAAAATCATAAAAAAAATGCAATTTTTACAAATTTTTATTATAAAACTATAGTAATGGAAGCACAAAATCACATTTTAAAATAACAAAAAAGAAAATAAAAATCGTAGAAAAAATTACCTTTTTTGTTGTCTTAACTTGTACCAAAGAGAGAGTAAAGTAATGTGAAATAAACTAGAGTCAAAGAAAAGTTTTTTGTAATATTGAAATATAGTGAAAATTAAGGTGAAGAAGATGGGTTTGGAATTCAAATTTGGGGAATAGGGTTTTACAGGCCCTCAGAGGCAAAACAATCGTTTGAGGAGAGCTGAAGCTGCACTCTTCCTGGCCTTGTTAAGAAGCCCGTGCTTAACCTAGTGATCATCTCCATATTTGGGTTTCTCACGTTAAGTGAATCGAATGGTTGGTAAATAAAAATTTGTAGCTGCAAAAGAGAAGCTGACCATGTATAGCAAGATCATCCATCGTTGAAGCCATCGCCTCCGACGAAATCTTGAGCAAATATTATGTAAGTATGATATTTGTTCATCGTTTGTTATCGTGATCGACTAATTTCAGTTTCAATGAATACAACCCGACATTCTTGGTAGGAAAAAATGTCACCCTCATCCCGATCGTATCGAAGATTTTTTAAAATTTATCCAATTTTGACGGTGCTCATTAGTAGTTTAGATGTAATTACAAATGAGTAAGTAATGTTTTGAATTAGTAGAAATTTTTGGCAAACACTGTTGGAAGGAAAAAAAGAGTGGAGTACGCGTTTTGCAAATTTGTGAATTTTACATTGGTGTGTGGTTGTTGTCTAATGTAGTCCAACCTGTTTTTATTTGCATGTAGTATGGCAAGAAAAAACTTCAGACGTTGTCATAGCTGTAGAGGGAGGGGCACTTCTTTGCGAATTGCCCAAACAAACGATGATACCTCTAGTGTAAAATTGGATTCGTGAAGTGCTTTGAGATTTAGAGGGAGACAAAGAACAAGGGAAAATTGTTCAATTGCTGCAGTGCTAACTGTAAACACTAGGAATGGATTGACGAGAGAGAATTGAGCCGTAGATCAATTACTATTGCTATAAACTTGAATAATCATGCAGCACTTGAAGAAGTCCAGCTGTTCTCTCGCATGTTCTAGTCCTTTTGTTGGGTAACTGAAGAATAAAACATGGAGATTTCTTTGAACGTAACAATAAGGAAGGCCAATGGAAGTGCGGGAGTGGATAAGAAAGTGAAGGGGCCAGCATAATTACTCGTTATATTTTCTTAGGATGCATCGCTACCACCTTTGATGTGCAATATGTGGTGTGTTATGTGAAGTTGATGTGTAATATGTCTTGTGTTATGGGAAGAAGTCATTGTAATGTAGTCGCTTTTGATGTTTCAGTAGCTATGTAAATGATGTTGGTGTTAATATTAGTAGACTGCAATTTGTGTTCTTCATTATGTTACTGGGATTGAATATGAAATTGTAATTGTACTAGCAGTCTTTGTTTAAGAAAAGTTTGTGGAAGAAAGCGCTATATTGGAAGTTTCATTGGGAAAACTTTGCTAAATTTAGTAATATTGGCTAATGTTTTGCTACAGTAAAAGAATAGCTTTCTACATCACATTTGGTTCATCTCATGGGCAAAACCCAAATGTATGGAGAAGTGGTTCACCATACTATCATTTACTTTTGATTTACAATTTTTATCATAATTTTGTATCTGCAAATACATTTACATTTACAGAACAAGCCACTTATGAAAACCATAAATCTGTAGAAAATGAATTCTCCATATTCCGGGTTGCACAAATTCACGAATAAGCAAGATTGATGTCCTAATTGAGAAAATATACTTACACCTCACACACAATTTCTGGGTTTAACAAGACGGCTGGGATTGCATCTGAAATTGTCTTGAGGTACAGGTAAAAGCCACTTGTTTTGAGGATATTGTAACATCATTAAATTTAATACATTTTACAAAACAACCACTCAATTAACATAATTTCTTCTCAGTCAAAAAGTGTTTCCAGATGTTTAATACATTTTGCCAAATTTAAATATAGAAGCTTTTTAAGATTCCCAAGAGACTCGTGAACCTCTTCCAAGCTCTTGTAATTGCTGATATCCAACCAGATTGCAAATAGTAGTATTAATCAATGAACACATTAAACTCAAACAGTCAAACTTGCAAACATATAGTAGAATTGGTGATCAACATATTCTAAATCATTAAGTTTAGTTCTATGAAAAAAGTGGACAATTATTACACTTTGATGATAACCCAATGAGATCAATTTACTGAATATGAACTTTAGGAAGGGATCCTTTTATTTAAAGTTTGCACATAAAGATACAAGTAAAAGAAAAATCTAGTCTCCCTTTCCAAGTATTCTGAATTTTAAGAAATATTGAAAGAAATCAAAACAGCGTACACGTTCAATATAGAATCTGACTTATTGACATAAAAATAAAGCTGGACTGGTGGAAGTTGATTTTTTTAAATGGAAAAGATATATTATCAATCTAACTAGATACAAAAATTAAATATTTAGTACCAAAAAGAAAAAGGCCTTATGGACAATAGATAAGACAAGTATCAGTTACAAATGCACAATCAATTTCCACAGGTACAATAAAGCAGGTAGAGAATTAAACTTAGTGTATGTGGATATCCATGTACCATATTTTTTCCTATTATAACCTTTTTCTCGGTTTATATTCAAAAATCAATTACAATTTTTTGGGGGAACAAATCTATTGAATATTGTGAACTTTCTCATGAAGATGAGATATACCTCAATGGCTTATTAAGACGAGATATAGCTTAATAGCATTCTAAATGCCCTCTTGGGATACAATTTGGTCATCTAAGACGCAAGATAAAAGGAAGAAATGGAACAAACAGAACAAATAAATTTACCAGTCATCATTTCAATGTGGAAGAAAGCATTTAAGAAATATATAAATTTGTTTACACTATGTGCTTCCATATCATATCTAGTGTGCAAGGTCATGCAAGGTCAATGTCTATTAATAAGCATTTACATCTTTTAAAAGTTGCAGAGAAATGTATCAATTTATCTTAAGTTAGGTTTGTTGGTAACACCTTTATAATTTTGTGAATGCTATATTCCGTGAATGTATCTTGTCTTAAACCTCGAACTCCACTCTCTCCAATCATGTGTCCCAGAACCGTGTTGTGTGCAAAAATTCAAAGCATGATAAAATTTATATACCTTCAATACCTGTCCAACTCATCATCACAAGTTTTCTATACGTTGGTGAGGTACATTTGGATAGTGGTAACGCATTACATGCTCGGCTATCGATTGAAAAAGGTTATTATGTGAGCGAGAGTACGAATGAAATAAAGTACCTATGTTTAACCATATAATTACCTTGATAATACAACTTAACACTTGTTGAAGCCACTTGGATGAAATTGAAGACATTCCTTGTTGTTTAAATACATGATTATCACCACCACCCTGTACCATATCATAATGCAACTAAAACGTACAAATCGTATTTAGGCATAAATTGAAATAGACGAACCAGCGGAAGTCGTGAAAATATGACCGGTGACTGCATATAGTATGATCCTTGATCAGGCGTTGGTAAAATAATTCAACTTCTCTAGTTTACTTGGGCTTGCCTTCAGTCTCCTTCCCTGGGCTGAAGTTGGACGGGACTGCATAACACACAAATAATTATTGCTCTATACACTTTCTTACCAAGCAAAATAAATTGAAAACATTCTTTGCTTTATTAAAATTCTATTCCATAGGGCTTTTTTTTCGAAGATTCCTCAGTGCATCTTTTCTCTTCGAGCATTTTGGATTCTGTATACTTCCGTTACCATTATGTTGTGATGCTTCATAATCTCACATTGTATGAAATGCTTGTTGGGACGTGTTATTACTTCCAGAAATCGACTTCATCATCTTTAATGTTTGTTTTTCGCGTTCTATCCACTCCATTAAAGCATGACTTTCCTCATCATCTGCAATCATGTTTGCAGGCGAAGCAAATGATTGACACATTTTGTCATATCTCAACTGGGCAGGACTGCTATTCAAACCATTGTAATTCACTACGACCCCCGTGTAGGCTCTATTCACATCTCTTCTCCATCTTTGTAATATGTAGGTGTCAGGCAGTGAAGTTACATTATTACGAAGAAGGACGGTGATCATATACCTACAAATTATTCCTCGAAACTCGAAGATGTGACAACTACATACAATTTTACATTTTTCGGCTGAAATGTGATGAAAAACTTATTTTTTTTTTTTAACTCAATTGTCAAGTATGACATCCTCCAAGACCTCATATGTCGTCCATAAAAAACCCTCCGATGAGGATATAAGATAGCAATAAACCTTCCTAATAAACTCATTCTAAACTTCCTTAAATTTCGAAATACTGTACACTATTTGAAACTGCTTTTCCAGCTCATACTTTGTTGTACATGGTACCATTTACGAGTAAGACTTCTCGAAATTTGCCCAAAACTCCTTCTCTATCTTATTTCTTAACAATAGTTCGTATTGTTCGACAAATTGCTTCAGCAACGTCTTCGACTGCACATACCTATCGAAGAATGCATTCAAACTTCCACTGCGCTGAGTTATTCGACATTCCTGCCCAGAAGCTACTCTTCAAATAGCAGGGTACCCAACGACCTTTATTCGTGTAAATTCCCGACAACTAGTCATTGTTGAGCAAGTTATATTTATCTATTATCGCACCCCAACCATCTTCAAATTCTTCAACATTGTTAGTATCATACACCAATTGTGTGTAGCAAAAAAGATCTCACCCTTATCCTCGTGGTATTCAAACTTTCCTGGCAAGTTCTTCAATATGTGTCACAAATACCATCTATGTTTCGTTTTTGGAAACACGATCTCAATTGTCTTCTACATGGAATTATCTTTATTGGTAATAATACTGAGGGTTGCGTGTCCATGCATGCACTGAAGTCAAATTTTGAAAAGCCACACAAATGTTTCTGTATTTTCATTCGACACCAAACCACAACCAAGGAGTGTTGATTGTCCATGATGATTAACTCCAACGAAAGCTGCAAATGGCATGTCATATTTATTAGTTATGTACGTGGTATCAAATGTTATAACATCTTCAAACTCTTTATATGCTTGCCTATTCCTATTATCTGTCCAGAAAATATTCTTCAGCCACGACTCCTCATCAAAATCCATGCTAAAAAAAAACCTGAACACCTTGGTTGCATGTTCAGAAAGTAGGCCCGTATTGTTGTGGCATCTCCTTTTCCAAATCTTAACCGTCTCACTTGTTCGATATAATTTCGACAACCCTTTTCGATACAATTCATATTCTCGTACCCCTCTACTTCTACTACTGCAGATTTATAGCTTTTGTGCCACGAAATTCCTGCCATATCGTTCACTTCAAGCCGTCGTTTGACATTGACACTCAATTCTCGATTGTAACGATATAACAGACTTCGAAAGACAGGTTTTATGATTGTAAATGAGGTTAACCATGCTAATTCTCTATATTCCACATGTATCTACAGAAGCAGTTAGTTTGATTTTACAACCTGTTTAAATGGTAGCTCGCGGCTTTAAAGAAACACTTGTGTTACTACTTCTTCAGCCTTCACGGCTACATATAAATACAACATATCTCACAATTTCATCATCATCTTTTAAGAATTTCTTTTCCTAACTGGAAAGCCTACGTAGTACCCATATCTTTTGTAAAAATCAAACATTTCTATTTCATCATTGAACTTTATACTTACCTCATGCATGATCGGACTATTTAATCCTAAAATTCCATCATCCACTAAGTCCACACTTTCCAAAATGTTGTCGTTATCTGTTTCTTACCAATTATCATCATCCATGTCTTTCGAAATTCCTTTCTCTGTGATAAAAAATCAAGGGTACAAATTTAATAATAATAATAATAATATGAGGAAACAAAAATTATCTGCATATAATTTTTTTCCTTCTATATATATGAACCTCATTGTTAATTCATCTCAAATCTAATTAATGGAGCAAATATATCCTGTATAATATGAATTTAAAAATTGGTTGACAGCTTTTCGACATATCCACATCACCCCCTATTTTTTCACTCACCAATATCAAATTAAAATGAGGAAGAAAAATTCCATTATCCGACGTCTCTTCGAATCAGACAAGATTTCGGCTTCTTGTTTGCTTCTGGAATAAACCCCCGGTTGGACAGTTCAAACTAGAACACTGACAACATAATCTAGGCTTAAATTCATATAGAGTGACATTGTGGGTGAGAGAAATGCCAAGCAATAGACCTATATTTTGAATGATCCGGTTTCTGTCTGCTTTCGAAATGAAGATGACGTTGGATAGAAGCCGACCATGTACAATAGAATGTGGGTGCCACTAAGAGAAACTAATCCTAACGATCGGGTAAAAATAGCTTCATTTTTTCTATATTTCCTCAAAAGGAGGCTCAAATTCAAGTGAATGAACATGTAAAATTTTGCTCTTATCACTTAATCAAGTTTAGATCTCTAAATTTTTAAATATTAATACGTCTCTTACATATAAAATTTCTATTTTAAAAATTAAATATAAAAAAAACCATCCATTTCAATTTTATCAAGCTTCACAACTTTTTCACTTGCAACATATTGTAAAATGTAAAGAATTACGAGTTCTCAATAACTTCGAAAACAATTAGAAACTTATGACTTTGTTAAAGACTTATTTAGCTTCAATTTGAGCCAAATTATTTTATAAATTATTTTTCTCCAAATTCATTTCTAATCACATAATTTTTCAACAAAATAATTTTACATGTAAATTTAAGGGTGAACATGGTTCCATTTGATTATGATTCCAAGAAAACCAAATTGAACAACGAACCAACAATTATTATTATTTATTATTATTATTATTAAACTAAATGATTTTTTAAGATATAGAACCAAACCTAACTGAACTGTTTCGGTTTTAGTTTGATTCTATTTTTATTTCTATTTCTTAAATTTTCAGACTTGCACCATATTAGTAACTTATATCTAAGATGGGTTTGGAATCGATTAAAATTCATATTTTAATCCAAATCAATGTTAATAATTAACCACATTTTATGGGTCCCACAACTTTACAATTATGCATTTCATCAATTTTTATCAAAATTTACTAAAAATCTGATTTTGATCCTACCAAATAAGTATTAAAAAAACATCAAATATTCAGCAAGTTTAAATTATCAATGAACAAGTTCGCAAAAGTTCCAACTAACAAACAATAAAGCATGTTTGACAAATAATAGCAATGATTCATAAATTAATTGCAGTAGTTTTGACGGCACATTTCCACAATAAAGGATGAACTATGCAATAGTTTACCGTGCACTTTTATATGCAACCATTAACATCATTAAATACTTCATAAATGCTTATCGGATTTTCCTCTTTTTGTGAAGAGCACAAATAATTTATCGAACAATTAAGGTAAAAAAAAAAAAATATATATATATATATATATATATATATATAATAAAAAATTTTTTTAACTGACTGAAAAATTTCATCTTTCGATCTTAAAAGAGTCCCGTTCACTGACGCGGTGAAATATGGTGTCAGTGTGCCGCGACGTTGTATAAATTGAAAAGGAGCAAAGTAAAAATATTCAAATGAATACAAAATTATGGCACAATTAATGAATTGTCTCCAATGATATATGTATGTGTGTGTGGTGTGTCTATACACCAAAACCTTTATTTTTGGGTAGAATCAAAATTGCTCAATTGGATTCCGTTCTATTTGGTTTGGACACTTTGTCCACCACTATGTAAACCCAAAATTATTCCATAATTTTTTACTATAGATTCTCAAAAAATTACCGTTACAAAACCAATTCTCCCAAAAATGGGCTCAAACAAACTAGAGTTAATTGTTCCAATAATTAATGAATTTATGTTAATATTTTCTATTGTTCACCAAAATTTAAAATGTCGAAATTTGACCGTTGAACTTATCCAAACATTAAAGTTACTTACTTAACTTCCATTTGTAACATCTAAAGGAAGTAGTACATGGGTGATAGAATGTTCAGGTGACGCCACATCACCATTACCACAAAAAAAACATTTTATTGTTCATCATACTTTAGAAAATGTCTTTATTTACTCACTATACTTTGGAAAACGTTTATGATTGTTCACTGAACCCTTGAACGTGGTTGAATTTTGGACATTAAACTCATGAAAATGAAGCCATCTTCTCTCGTCTCAAAATTTCCTATCTTATTTCTCAAAATTTTCTCTACATTTTAACCACATATTATTCAAAAAAATCAATGTCATAAAAACATTTTCTTTCAAAAAATGGGTTCAAAAAAACCGTTACCTATTTTGGAAGTTACCAAATTTTAAAGAATTAATATTGCTGGATGTAGCATTCTAATTGGATTCTAATCATATTCAAATGAGCATGTTTTGGAAGTGTTTATAAATTATTTAAATTAAATAAATATAAAATAAATAATGAATAAGTAAGTATTATTTATGAATTCGTAGAAATGTGTGAAATAATTACAAGAGCTTTCGCGAATATTTTATGAACATGAGCCTAAAATCACACAAAGAAGTGGATTTAATTTGGGGTATACATAAAAATATTTATCAAATATGAGGACTCATTTAGGAGATATACAAGGATTAGGACTTCGGTTGAAAATTTGAAGAGTATATAAATATTAATAAAGTAAATCAAGCTATCAATATGTCGTGCTCCGATTTTCCAATTTCCATTTCCATTATTATTTCAATCACAGGAAACACAAACACACAAAGATTTAGGAGATTACAGTATTATGAGAAGCAGAGAACTGAAGAAGCCGATCAATTAAGCGACTTCGCAGCAGGTTCTACTGCACTCTCTCTGTATAAACTCATAAATACGCATATTAGATAGATTAATATGGATTTAGATTTTTATGAATATTTGTATTCTGGCCATGTGAGCTGAAGTTAAGAACACAGAAATGTTATCGACTTCTTTTATTATTATTATTATTATTATTATTATTATTATTATTATTATTATTATTATTATTATTCTGGATTGAGATTTTGTTTCACGATTGGAGATTTTGTTGTTGTTGTTATTATTATTATTATTATTATTATTATTATTTATTTGAAATTTATCGAGGACTTGAACTGGAGTCAAATATTATGATTTTGAACTCAATGACCTAGGAGCTTTCTAATGCATTTTTTTGAGCCATATAGTGGAATCTAGCGTGGTGCTTTCGTTCACCGCCTAAAGTTCGAGTGTTAATCTGGAGAGCTTCTCATGAGGCTCTCCCCGCGGGGCAGAATCTTTATCTTTGTAGAATTACTAATAGTGGATTATGTGAGCGCTGTGGAATGGCAGAGACTACTATCGATTCTCTCTTTTTATGTGATGTTGCTAAGGAAGTGTGGAAAATTACGGGGTGGTGAGAATCTTTTAAGGCTTTTAATTCGATGTTGAGATGTGAGTGGTTTTCTCTTGGGGGGTTCTTTGGATAGATTTGGCTGAGACTGGCTGCCAAGTTTTGGTTCTCTGGGGTGAAAGGAACGGTGTGTTACATTGGGGAAGGAGGAGATCTGCTAGCGTTCTAGCTGAGGTGGCAGATGTTTTGATGCTCGACAGTAATTTACGCCATTCTCGGCCAAGGGGAAAGTGGGTTAGGGGAAACTGGCGACCACTAGATGTCGGGAGTCTAATTTTGAACACTGATGAGGCAGTAATGGCTGGAACTGGAAACTTTGGGGTGGGCGCTGTAATTCAGGATCATTCGGTAATTGTTTTGGCTTCACAATCAAAGCAGTTAGTAGGTTTTCATACGGTAGAAGATGATGAGGCTTCTGCTTTACTTGATGGCTTATAATTGGGCCAAGGAAAATGGGTTCCACATAGCAGTTGGTGGAGTGTGATATTTTGAGGGTGGTTTTGAGAATTCGTTCAGACTTTAATATGTCTCCAAATGCTGCCTTATTATCTGACACTCTGGATTTGATGTGGGATGTTACGCGTGGCTCTTGCCATTTTATTTATCAAGAGGGAAATGGAGTGGCCCTCTTGCTTGCATCCTTTAATTTGGTTGATTTGCACTTGATGAAGTGGATTAATTGCATTTCCTTTTTATTTCGGCCACAGATTGTGGCGATTTGAATGAATGATTGTTATGGTCAATAAAATGATGCAACTGTGTGAGCATTTCATATGTAACTTCTTGGACATTTTAGTAGGGAATTTCTGCTACTGAAACTACGTGACAAGCCTCAGTTCTCGTATGCTTATCTCCCAGTTGATATATTTCGGTTTCTTTGCTCCATATTTGACAATGCTCGCTTCATTTTGTTTATATTCATGCAGGTCCATATGAACTTCAACTGTTCTTATGATGATGAGGGCCTCAGGATACTGCAGTTGCGAAAATGGGCCCCCTCTGAATTTCAGTACAATCCTCTGGATTTTCGTGAAGGTTTTCTTTCACCGACACGGGAGTTCTTATTGTTGCTTTCATACAATTTTGAAGCATTGCTGTTTCCCTTAGTTAAAGGTTCATATCTAGCTATCATTTTTGTCCTTAAATTTATGTATTCAACACTCTTTATTCAATATCTCTTTTTCAGCAGATCGATGGATGAAAAGCAAGGAGCCTGAAAGCAATTATTATGCAAGCTTTCAAAATCCTCCAGAATTGAGTGTGCCCAGTATTTCAGGCACACTGGAGAATAATTCAAGCACATCTGAACCAGTAGAGTTGGATTTCAGTAACAATTGTACTTCAGATATTACTTTCCCAAGATATAGCAATTACGGTTTTATTTCTGATGTAAGTTCTGTGGCCTGGGGCATATGTGTGGATAAATGTGATCAGCACGAAGATACACCATTTCAAGATCTACTTTTTGTGTCCGGAAGTCATGGGGTGGTTGTTCATGCTTTTCCTGAATTTAGTAAAACTAATGAAGTCACAAAATGTATACAAGAAGGTGATTTTGGGCAAGGGATGTGGGTAGACTGGGGACCATCTACCACCTTGTCTTGTAATTCAGAGGTTCAGGGAGAATCCAAGTTGCATTTTGAGGCATCTAGGGAAACACCAAATAGTATCGATGTGGAAGCTGTGGAAGATTTGTCGGCAAGTGTTGCTGCAAAAATCTGGTTGCGCACTTTCTTGACTAAGGTTGAAACACTGAAATCTGCTGATGGCATGTATACCAGGTTTCCAAAGTGTTGCTCCAAAGAAATGATTTCCTTTAGGATTCTTGATCAGGATTCGCAACTCTTAGACTTCATTTTTCATGGTAGCAGCCCTGTGTCACTAGAAAAAGAGAATGGTACCATATCTCCTGATGATCCTCTGAAAAATACATCTGTAAATGCCTGTTCACGTCCATCCATTATGGGCCTCGAAGATGATAATTTGTCCAACTCTGTAAGTAGTGGGTTGAACAATTTTTGTAAATGCATTAAAGTATTTTCTGGCGATTCTCATCGGTTAGTCGGGTTTGCCCTCTTATTGAGGGATCCCATACCTGTTACCACCAATGATGCAAATGAAAGAAAATGCAATCAACTTTTTGTTGCTGTTGCCAGGTTAGCCAACTGGGGAATACAGTGGGTTTGCTCGGTAAAGCTTGAGGAAAATGCAGGTAGGAGCAGATTATCTGAATGGACAGACTTTAGTTTCTCTCATACTTTTCTTATTTGTCTTAGTGCATCTGGCTTGATCTCCTTTTATGGGGCAACAACTGGTGAGTATGTAACGTGTCTTGATGTTACACATATCTGTCAACTTGGTTATAATCCAAGTTCTGAGGAGCAAGAAATTGACAGTAATGCTCTTAAAGATAAGATGCAAGAAAAATCATTTCATTATGTTGGTAGTTTCACCGGTAAAAGAAGGTTTAGGAGGCTTGTCACCTCTTCGAATTCCTCAGTATTGGGTGTAATGGACGAATCTGGTGTAACCTTTGTCGTGTGTACTGATGACCACATTCCAGAGGATTATTTTTCATTTGAGAATCTCCTCCACCAACATCAACATCTAGGCCTTGGACTATTGGTTGGTTGGGAAGTAGGAGCCGCTGAAATTGGCTACCAAAGGGCATTCTCAAACATGTCAATATTTCAGGATGTACCATGGAATAGAAGCTCTTCCTTTACGGGTAATTTAAGGGGTAAGGAGCTTCTGAAAACCCACGAAAGTAATTTCAAGGATCAGAGGAGCCAGTATGGCTTGCATGTTGCTAACTTTTATAAGACAGCCCAGAGATTGGATCAGAAGAAGTTCTCCAGTACTGATTTTTCTTCCCTCCATATGAGGAAAGTTTTTCTTCCCCCAGGTGGATCCAATGATTGTATCAATTTATCTTAAGTTAGGTTTGTTGGTAACACCTTTATAATTTTGTGAATGCTATATTCCGTGAATGTATCTTGTCTTAAACCTCGAACTCTACTCTCTCCAATCATGTGTCCCAGAACCGTGTTGTGTGCAAAAATTCAAAGCATGATAAAATTTATATACCTTCAATACCTGTCCAACTCATCATCACAAGTTTTCTATACGTTGGTGAGGTACATTTGGATAGTGGTAACGCATTACATGCTCGGCTATCGATTGAAAAAGGTTATTATGTGAGCGAGAGTACGAATGAAATAAAGTACCTATGTTTAACCATATAATTACCTTGATAATACAACTTAACACTTGTTGAAGCCACTTGGATGAAATTGAAGACATTCCTTGTTGTTTAAATACATGATTGTCACCACCACCCTGCACCATATCATAATGCAACTAAAACGTACAAATCGTATTTAGGCATAAATTGAAATAGACGAACCAGCGGAAGTCGTGAAAATATGACCGGTGACTGCATATAGTATGATCCTTGATCAAGCGTTGGTAAAATAATTCAACTTCTCTAGTTTACTTGGGCTTGCCTTCAGTCTCCTTTCCTGGGCTGAAGTTGGACGGGACTGCATAACACACAAATAATTACTGCTCTATACACTTTCTTACCAAGCAAAATAAATTGAAAACATACTTTGCTTTATTAAAATTCGATTCCATAGGGCTTTTTTTTCGAAGATTCCTCAGTGCATCTTTTCTCTTCGAGCATTTTGGATTCTGTATACTTCCGTTACCATTATGTTGTGATGCTTCATAATCTCACATTGTATGAAATGCTTGTTGGGACATGTTATTACTTCTAGAAATCGACTTCATCATCTTTAATGTTTGTTTTTCGCGTTCTATCCACTCCATTAAAGCACGACTTTCCTCATCATCTGCAATCATGTTTGCAGGCGAAGCAAATGATTGATACATTTTGTCATATCTCAACTGGGCAGGACTGCTATTCAAACCATTGTAATTCACTACGACCCCCGTGTAGGCTCTATTCACATCTCTTCTCCATCTTTGTAATATGTAGGTGTCAGGCAGTGAAGTTACATTATTACGAAGAAGGACGGTGATCATATACCTACAAATTATTCCTCGAAACTCGAAGATGTGACAACTACATACAATTTTACATTTTTCGGCTGAAATGTGATGAAAAACTTATTTTTTTTTAACTCAATTGTCAAGTATGACATCCTCCAAGACCTCATATGTCGTCCATAAAAAACCCTCCGACGAGGATATAAGATAGCAATAAACCTTCCTAATAAACTCATTCTAAACTTCCTTAAATTTCGAAATACTGTACACTATTTGAAACTGCTTTTCCAGCTCATACTTTGTTGTACATGGTACCATTTACGAGTAAGACTTCTCGAAATTTGCCCAAAACTCCTTCTCTATCTTATTTCTTAACAATAGTTCGTATTGTTCGACAAATTGTTTCAGCAACGTCTTCGACTGCACATACCTATCGAAGAATGCATTCAAACTTCCACTGCGCTGAGTTATTCGACATTCCTGCCCAGAAGCTACTCTTCAAATAGCAGGGTACCCAACGACCTTTATTCGTGTAAATTCCCGACAACTAGTCATTGTTGAGCAAGTTATATTTATCTATTATCGCACCCCAACCATCTTCAAATTCTTCAACATTGTTAGTATCATACACCAATTGTGTGTAGCAAAAAAGATCTCACCCTTATCCTCGTGGTATTCAAACTTTCCTGGCAAGTTCTTCAATATGTGTCACAAATACCATCTATGTTTCGTTTTTGGAAACACGATCTCAATTGTCTTCTACATGGAATTATCTTTATTGGTAATAATACTGAGGGTTGCGTGTCCATGCATGCACTGAAGTCAAATTTTGAAAAGCCACACAAATGTTTCTGTATTTTCATTCGACACCAAACCACAACCAAGGAGTGTTGATTGTCCATGATGATTAACTCCAACGAAAGTTGCAAATGGCATGTCATATTTATTAGTTATGTACGTGGAATCAAATGTTATAACATCTTCAAACTCTTTATATGCTTGCCTATTCCTATTATCTGTCCAAAAAATATTCTTCAGCCACGACTCCTCATCTAAATCCGTGCTAAAAAAAAACCTGAACACCTTGGTTGCATGTTCAGAAAGTAGGCCCGTATTGTTGTGGCATCTCCTTTTCCAAATCTTAACCGTCTCACTTGTTCGATATAATTTCGACAACCCTTTTCGATACAAGTCATATTCTCGTACCCCTCTACTTCTACTACTGCAGATTTATAGCTTTTGTGCCACGAAATTCCTGCCATATCGTTCACTTCAAGCCGTCGTTTGACATTGACACTCAATTCTCGGTTGTAACGATATAACAGACTTCGAAAGACAGGTTTTATGATTGTAAATGAGGTTAACCATGCTAATTCTCTATATTCCACATGTATCTACAGAAGCAGTTAGTTTGATTTTACAACCTGTTTAAATGGTAGCTCGCGGCTTTAAAGAAACACTTGTGTTACTACTTCTTCAGCCTTCACGGCTACATATAAATACAACATATCTCACAATTTCATCATCATCTTTTAAGAATTTCTTTTCCTAACTGAAAAGCCTACGTAGTACCCATATCTTTTGTAAAAATCAAATATTTCTATTTCATCATTGAACTTTATACTTACCTCAGGCATGATCGGACTATTTAATCCTAAAATTCCATCATCCACTAAGTCCACACTTTCCAAAATGTTGTCGTTGTCTGTTTCTTACCAGTTATCATCATCCATGTCTTTCGAAATTCCTTTCTCTGTGATAAAAAATCAAGGGTACAAATTTAAAAATAATAATAATAATATGAGGAAACAAAAATTATCTGCATATAATTTTTTTCCTTCTATATATATGAACCTCATTGTTAATTCATCTCAAATCTAATTAATGGAGCAAATATATCCTGTAAAATATGAATTTAAAAATTGGTTGACAGCTTTTCGACATATCCACATCACCCCTATTTTTTCACCCACCAATATCAAATTAAAATGAGGAAGAAAAATTCCATTATCCGACGTCTCTTTGAATCAGACAAGATTTCGGCTTCTTGTTTGCTTCCGGAATAAACCCCCTGTTGGACAGTTCAAACTAGAACACTGACAACATAATCTAGGCTTAAATTCATATAGAGTGACATTGTGGGTGAGAGAAATGCCAAGCAATAGACCTATATTTTGAATGATCCGGTTTCTGTCTGCTTTCGAAATGAAGATGACGTTGGATAGAAGCCGACCATGTACAGTAGAATGTGGGTGCCACTAAGAGAAACTAATCCTAACGATCGGGTAAAAATAGCTTCAGAGCCTGTTTGGTATCCATTATTTTTGAAAATGCATTTTTCTCTCTCTTCATTTCAACCACACATTCTTTATTAAAATAATATTACACGTAAATAAAAAACTTTTCCTTATTTTTCAACCACACATTTCCCATCAACTTACTATTCAAAAATGCATTTTCACATAAAAATATCTACCAAACACCCTCTCATTTTTTTTATGTTTCCTCAAAAGGAGGCTCAAATTCAAGTGAATGAACATGTAAAATTTTGCTCTTATCACTTAATCAAGTTTAGATCTCTAAATTTTTAAATATTAATACGTCTTTTACATATAAAATTTCTATTAAAAAATTAAATATAAAAAAAACCATCCATTTCAATTTTATCAAGCTTCACAACTTTTTCACTTGCAACAAATTGTAAAATGTAAAGAATTACGAGTTCTCAATAACTTCGAAAACAATTAGAAACTTATGACTTTGTTAAAGACTTATTTAGCTTCAATTTGAGCCAAATTATTTTATAAATTATTTTTCTCCAAATTCATTTCTAATCACATAATTTTTCAACAAAATAATTTTACATGTAAATTTAAGGGTGAACATGGTTCCATTTGATTATGATTCCAAGAAAACCAAATTGAACAACGAACCAACAATTATTATTATTTATTATTATTATTATTAAACTAAATGATTTTTTAAGATATAGAACCAAACCTAACTGAACTGTTTCGGTTTTAGTTTGATTCTATTTTTATTTCTATTTCTTAAATTTTCAGACTTGCACCATATTAGTAACTTATATCTAAGATGGGTTTGGAATCGATTAAAATTCATATTTTAATCCAAATCAATGTTAATAATTAACCACATTTTATGGGTCCCACAACTTTACAATTATGCATTTCATCAATTTTTATCAAAATTTACTAAAAATCTGATTTTGATCCTACCAAATAAGTACTAAAAAAAACATCAAAATTCAGCAAGTTTAAATTATCAACGAACAAGTTCGCAAAAGTTCCAACTAACAAACAATAAAGCATGTTTGACAAATAATAGCAATGATTCATAAATTAATTGCAGTAACCCGCGCCCACCCCTAATAGATTCTCAAAAAATTACCATTACAAAACCAATTCTCCCAAAAATGGGCTCAAACAAACTAGAGTTAATTGTTCCAATAATTAATGAATTTATGTTAATATCTTCTATTGTTCACCAAAATTTAAAATGTCGAAATTTGACCGTTGAACTTATCCAAACATTAAAGTTACTTACTTAACTTCCATTTATAATATCTAAAGGAAGTAGTACATGGGTGATAGAATGTTCAGGTGACGCCACATCACCATTACCACCAAAAAAATATTTTATTGTTCACCATACTTTAGAAAATGTCTTTATTTACTCACTATACTTTGAAAAACGTTTATGATTGTTCACTGAACCCTTGAACGTGGTTGAATTTTGGACATTAAACTCATGAAAATGAAGCCATCTTGTCTCGTCTCAAAATTTCCTATCTTATTTCTCAAAATTTTCTCTACATTTTAACCACATATTATTCAAAAAAATCAATGTCATAAAAACATTTTCTTTCAAAAAATGGGTTAAAAAAAACCGTTACCTATTTTGGAAGTTACCAAATTTTAAAGAATTAATATTGCTGGATGTAGCATTCTAATTGGATTCTAATCATATTCAAATGAGCATGTATTGGAAGTGTTTATAAATTATTTAAATTAAATAAATATAAAATAAATAATGAATAAGTAAGTATTATTTATGAATTCGTAGAAATGTGTGAAATAATTACAAGAGCTTTCGCGAATATTTTATGAACATGAGCCTAAAATCACACAAAGAAGTGGATTTAATTTGGGGTATACATAAAAATATTTATCAAATATGAGGACTCATTTAGGAGATATACAAGGATTAGGACTTCGGTTGAAAATTTGAAGAGTATATAAATATTAATAAAGTAAATCAAGCTATCAATATGTCGTGCTCCGATTTTCCAATTTCCATTTCCATTATCATTTCAATCACAGGAAACACAAACACACAAAGATTTAGGAGATTACAGTATTATGAGAAGCAGAGAACTGAAGAAGCCGATCAATTAAGCGACTTCGCAGCAGGTTCTACTGCACTCTCTCTGTATAAACTCATAAATACGCATATTAGATAGATTAATATGGATTTAGATTTTTATGAATATTTGTATTCTGGCCACGTGAGCTGAAGTTAAGAACACAGAAATGTTATCGACTTCTTTTATTATTATTATTATTATTATTATTATTATTATTATTATTATTATTATTCTGGATTGAGATTTTGTTTCACGATTGGAGATTTTGTTGTTGTTGTTATTATTATTTTTATTATTATTATTTATTTGAAATTTATCGAGGACTTGAACTGGAGTCAAATATTATGATTTTGAACTCAATGACCTAGGAGCTTTCTAATGCATTTTTTTGAGCCATATAGTGGAATCTAGCGTGGTGCTTTCGTTCACCGCCTAAAGTTCGAGTGTTAATCTGGAGAGCTTCTCATGAGGCTCTCCCCGCGGGGCAGAATCTTTATCGTTGCAGAATTACTAATAGTGGATTATGTGAGCGCTGTGGAATGGCAGAGACTACTATCGATTCTCTCTTTTTATGTGATGTTGCTAAGGAAGTGTGGAAAATTAGGGGGTGGTGAGAATCTTTTAAGGCTTTTAATTCGATGTTGAGATGTGAGTGGTTTTCTCTTGCGGGTTCTTTGGATAGATTTGGCTGAGACTGGCTGCCAAGTTTTGGTTCTCTGGGGTGAAAGGAACGGTGTGTTACATTGGGGAAGGAGGAGATCTGCTAGCATTCTAGCTGAGGTGGCAGATGTTTTGATGCTCGACAGTAATTTACGCCATTCTCGGCCAAGGGGAAAGTGGGTTAGGGGAAACTGGCGACCACTAGATGTCGGGAGTCTAATTTTGAACACTGATGCGGCAGTAATGGCTGGAACTGGAAACTTTGGGATGGGCGCTGTAATTCAGGATCATTCGGTAATTGTTTTGGCTTTGCAATCAAAGCAGTTAGTAGGTTTTCATACGGTAGAAGATGATGAGGCTTCTGCTTTACTTGATGGCTTATAACTGGGCCAAGGAAAATGGGTTCCACATAGCAGTTGGTGGAGTGTGATATTTTGAGGGTGGTTTTGAGAATTCGTTCAGACTTTAATATGTCTCCAAATGCTGCCTTATTATCTGACACTCTGGATTTGATGTGGGATGTTACGCGTGGCTCTTGCCATTTTATTTACCAAGAGGGAAATGGAGTGGCCCTCTTGCTTGCATCCTTTAATTTGGTTGATTTGCACTTGATGAAGTGGATTAATCGCATTTCCTTTTTATTTCGGCCACAGATTGTGGCGATTTGAATGAATGATTGTTATGGTCAATAAAATGATGCAACTGTGTGAGCATTTCATATGTAACTTCTTGGACATTTTAGTAGGGAATTTCTGCTACTGAAACTACGTGACAAGCCTCAGTTCTCGTATGCTTATCTCCCAGTTGATATATTTCGGTTTCTTTGCTCCATATTTGACAATGCTCGCTTCATTTTGTTTATATTCATGCAGGTCCATATGAACTTCAACTGTTCTTATGATGATGAGGGCCTCAGGATACTGCAGTTGCGAAAATGGGCCCCCTCTGAATTTCAGTACAATCCTCTGGATTTTCGTGAAGGTTTTCTTTCACCGACACGGGAGTTCTTATTGTTGCTTTCATACAATTTTGAAGCATTGCTGCTTCCCTTAGTTAAAGGTTGATATCTAGCTATCATTTTTGTCCTTAAATTTATGTATTCAACACTCTTTATTCAATATCTCTTTTTCAGCAGATCGATGGATGAAAAGCAAGGAGCCTGAAAGCAATTATTATGCAAGCTTTCAAAATCCTCCAGAATTGAGTGTGCCCAGTATTTCAGGCACACTGGAGAATAATTCAAGCACATCTGAACCAGTAGAGTTGGATTTCAGTAACAATTGTACTTCAGATATTACTTTCCCAAGATATAGCAATTACGGTTTTATTTCTGATGTAAGTTCTGTGGCCTGGGGCATATGTGTGGATAAATGTGATCAGCACGAAGATACACCATTTCAAGATCTACTTTTTGTGTCCGGAAGTCATGGGGTGGTTGTTCATGCTTTTCCTGAATTTAGTAAAACTAATGAAGTCACAAAATGTATACAAGAAGGTGATTTTGGGCAAGGGATGTGGGTAGACTGGGGACCATCTACCACCTTGTCTTGTAATTCAGAGGTTCAGGGAGAATCCAAGTTGCATTTTGAGGCATCTAGGGAAACACCAAATAGTATCGATGTGGAAGCTGTGGAAGATTTGTCGGCAAGTGTTGCTGCAAAAATCTGGTTGCGCACTTTCTTGGCTAAGGTTGAAACACTGAAATCTGCTGATGGCATGTATACCAGGTTTCCAAAGTGTTGCTCCAAAGAAATGATTTCCTTTAGGATTCTTGATCAGGATTCGCAACTCTTAGACTTCATTTTTCATGGTAGCTGCCCTGTGTCACTAGAAAAAGAGAATGGTAACATATCTCCTGATGATCCTCTGAAAAATACATTTGTAAATGCCTGTTCACGTCCATCCATTATGGGCCTCGAAGATGATAATTTGTCCAACTCTGTAAGTAGTGGGTTGAACAATTTTTGTAAATGCATTAAAGTATTTTCTGGCGATTCTCATCGGTTAGTCGGGTTTGCCCTCTTATTGAGGGATCCCATACCTGTTACCACCAATGATGCAAATGAAAGAAAATGCAATCAACTTTTTGTTGCTGTTGCCAGGTTAGCCAACTGGGGAATACAGTGGGTTTGCTCGGTAAAGCTTGAGGAAAATGCAGGTAGGAGCAGATTATCTGAATGGACAGACTTTAGTTTCTCTCATACTTTTCTTATTTGTCTTAGTGCATCTGGCTTGATCTCCTTTTATGGGGCAACAACTGGTGAGTATGTAACGTGTCTTGATGTTACACATATCTGTCAACTTGGTTATAATCCAAGTTCTGAGGAGCAAGAAATTGACAGTAATGTTCTTAAAGATAAGATGCATGAAAAATCATTTCATCACGTTGGTAGTTTCACCGGTAAAAGAAGGTTTAGGAGGCTTGTCACCTCTTCGAATTCCTCAGTATTGGGTGTAATGGACGAATCTGGTGTAACCTTTGTCGTGTGTACTGATGACCACATTCCAGAGGATTATTTTTCATTTGAGAATCTCCTCCACCAACATCAACATCTAGGCCTTGGACTATTGGTTGGTTGGGAGGTAGGAGCCGCTGAAATTGGCTACCAAAGGGCATTCTCAAACATGTCAATATTTCAGGATGTACCAGGGAATAGAAGCTCTTCCTTTACGGGTAATTTAAGGGGTAAGGAGCTTCTGAAAACCCACGAAAGTAATTTCAAGGATCAGAGGAGCCAGTATGGCTTGCATGTTGCTAACTTTTATAAGACAGCCCAGAGATTGGATCAGAAGAAGTTCTCCAGTACTGATTTTTCTTCCCTCCATATGAGGAAAGTTTTTCTTCCCCCAGGTGGATCCAATGAAGATGACGTGATATGCTTTTCTCCCTTTGGAATCACTCGGCTGATGAAAAAACATAGTTGCTTGGGAAAAAGTTGTGAGGTTACGCATTCAGATCTGCATGTAGATTTCATTGTGGGTGATGACAACAGCTATAATGCGAGAGGTAGGGAAGCCCATGTAAAAGGAGCAGTTGGCTGCAATTTTCATGGATTTTTGTATTTAGTGACAGAAGAAGGTCTTTCGGTTGTTCTCCCTTCTCTCTCAGTTTCTTCACACTTTTACCCTGTTGAAGCAATTGGATATAAGCTACCAAGTTCTACTAACAGCATGAGATGTCAAGCTGGTAGTCTTTTTGGAACTGAAGGAATTAAAAACATCTGGGCACCTTGGAAAGTGGAAATATTGGATAAAGTTCTTTTATATGAAGGCCCTGAAGAGGCAGATCAGTTATGCTTGGAAAATGGTACACATCTTTTGATCTGTAAATAATTTATAACTGTTAGCTCGAGTTTTTTAGATGTACTAAGATGTCTTCTTCTTTGGCAATTGTTAAATTTCTTTAAGATTGCTGCATTTGTTTCTCTTTCAATCTTGAATTACTTAATCAAATTATGTTTCATTGTTCTTGATTGGTATTCTCTGATTGGATGCTTATCTTGCTTTGGTCTGTCAAGGGGACTTTATGCCAGCTGGAAGAATCTATAGCATTAACTAGAATGATTGGCAGCTTTCCAGAAGCTATAAAGTCAAATTGTGTTTCTGTTTAAATGACATGAACATTCTGTCAAGGAATCGGTTTTTTTAGCTCTGACCTCTCTGTGTTAAAGTGACCTTCTTCGTTGCTTGATTTACTTTTGTGTCATTGTGATGCATAATGTGATGTTCTGTCGAAATACTGAATCTTCCTCTTGCAATTGGATTGAAATAAATGATGGTTTACCATAAAGAGTGTGTGTGTATTATCAAAAACACAAGCGAAAAGGTATGAGAAACATTGGTTTTTCTTATCTTGTATTGAGTAGCATGTAAAGTAATTATCAAGGACATGTATAACTTAAATGGCGATTTCCTAACAGTCTGATCCTACTATTCTATTAATTATGTGCTGGTCTGCCGTCTCATGCAAAATATTTACAAAGTAAAGACAGATTTGCTAAGTGTATAACTATAGAAACAACCCCACCTACTGATGAGAACTGACATCCTTTCTTTGGGAATTTGCATAATGGAAATTGATGTGATGGATATAACACTTCTTCTTGAACCCAAAGCAGAGTTTGAAATCTCTTCACCCCAGTTCCACCATAAATAACAAGGAACCAAAAATAGAACTTAATTCAGAGAGCTAAGACTGTCATAATTTTTTTGCCTTGATGTGCTGCTCAGTGAAGAATGAAAGTGATATCAAGTGTAACCCAATATTGGATTAACTGCGCTTTGCTACCATGGTAAAGAACATCATTTAAAAGCTTAACTTATTCAACGTGAGAGAGAATTTATTTATATCTTTATTTTTTGAGAAAAATTTGTCATATGGTCTATTTTGTTCCTGTGAATCACGCAAACACTAGAACAACGGTCTTCAGAGGCGTTAAATGCTTAAGGAATGCTCACCTGATTGCACCAAGAAACAAAATGCTCTTGGTCTATCTAGTGATTCAAGGCTAAGGAGTCATTCAATCTCATCCTTATTAAATTTATTCTGCGTATTCTCCTTGAAAACTTTATCCTCAGAACGGGCAAGGTTAGCCAGTCCATTCTCTTGCGAGTTCTGAGGGGGTTATATTAGCAGAGGAATTTCTGGAGGTTTTGAAAATTTCGAAAAGGATTGGTAGCTGGGGAAAAAATTAATTTTAGGGAACTTCTACCAATAAAACCAAGGACGACATAGAAAAAAGTTCCAGCACACAATTCTTCAGTTTTACCATCTGGATTTTTTTCTTCTGCTGAAAGCCGTGCAACTCTTGGTTCTTCTGGCAATTAAGGCCAAAATATAAATAATGGCAGAGGAAAGAAAAACAGAAGAACCTACGGTCTCTGATACCATGTGAGAAAGATTGGTTTTTCTTCCTCTTTTGAATTGCATGCAGAGTTTTATTCAAGTCTCTTACAACAATCCAAAAAGTTATGTTCCTAATAATTTGCTTCTCTTTGGTACATTCCAGCTCATACAAAATACTTATTGGTTTGCCAAGAAATGGATTTTTTAATCTAATAACAGAATGATGATCTTTTCATGCCTTTTTTTCCCTCTGCACTTTGGATAGATGTATGGCCTTTATGCAGTATTTTGCCATCGACCTCGTAGTCTCTTGTATAGAATTCGTAGTAAAGAAGTATGGAATCCTGTACTTTAGAGTAGGTAAGAGCTCTTGTTACCTCTCTTTTCTTTCCACATTACATTTTTTAAGATTTCTTCAATTTCTCTAAGCGCGCTTTTGATTGCAAGCATGAAATTTGCATGGAAAGAAAATAAATTTTAGGCAATTCAATTGCTTAGAACTTATTTGCATGGAATTTGTCAATTAAATATGTTTGATTGATTTAATTTTTAACGTAGAAAATATTATATTTATCCATTTTTTATTGGTGGGTGGATAAGAGAGAGAAAAAGAGAGTGAATTCCCTGAAAAATAAAATGCCACACCTCCTAATGAAAATATTTTTCTTGATTTTGATGAAAATATGGTCACGTGACGAAAAGTGGGAAAATGTTTTCCATAGGAAAAACTGTCAGTCAAAAGCATAAAAGTAGGAATTTGAGTGAAAAACACATTTTTCATGGAAAATATTGGCAATCAAACGAACCCTAAGTTCTATTGGTTTTCACGTTTCCTCTTTTTTTTGAAAGGTAATCGGAAATTTTATTAATCAAATCATAATACACAGGAAGTGTATTATCTATACAAATCCGAAAGAAACTACATAAAATTGGGTGGCCCATTTATTTGCCTAGTAACCGCCGCATTAAACCAAATAAACAATGTAAAATAAAATAATTCTCTAAGTTGCTCTGTTGTTCGTCAAAACAGTGGCTGTTTCTTTCTCTCCATACACACCGTACTATGCAACCCGAAATAAGCTCCCGTGTCAGCTTGCTATCCTTGTCTCGAAATTTTCTTCTCCTATGCCTTCAGCACGTCTTCCATACGCCTTGACATCGTCCAATCCATATGTTGCGATGCAAAAATCTCATTCCACAATGGACTAGTAGCATCACAATGGAGGAACAAGTGATCAATCGTCTCCCCACCTTTCCTACACATATAGCACCACTCTGTAACATAAAAACCCCTTGTTCATAGGTTTTCCGCCATTAGCACCTGTCCGCTCACGAATGTCCATAGTAAAAATGCCACTCTTAGTGGCAGTTTACTCTTCCACACAGCTTTTCAGGGGAAAGAGCTTTTCTCAGATCCTAATAACGATTTAAAGAAAGTGCCGACTGAAGACATACCATCCCGTGCCGGCCTCTACCTGTTGCAATCACCATCTCTTGCCCTGATTTGTACCTCATATAAAGATGTCAAAAATAGCGCGTAGTCATCTAATTCCTAGTCCTGCAAACCCCGTATAAAAGCAATATTCCAACTGATACTCCCATTGTGTATATCTAAAACATCATTCACCATGGCAGATGGCATAAACGCAATACGATACAAAGAAGGAAATCTCAACATTAACGGTTGATCTCCACACCAACAATCATCCCAGAAACTGATAGTATTACCATTCCCCACTACAAAAGTCAATCTCTCCTGAAAATCGCTCCACCCTCGCCTAATATACCGCTACAGACTTACCCCACAAGAGTCTCGACTCTCGACTGAGCAACATTCCCCCCACCATAACACCATATTTTGCTCCTATAATTTCTCTCTAAAAGCTCCCCCTCTTCGTTCCGAATCGCCACAACCACTTACCCAACAACGCTTTACTGAACAGTACGAGACTCCTCAATCTGAGACCATCCAATCTCATTGGAGAACATACGACACCCCAATTAAACAAATATAATTTCTTCCCCTTTTCTAATCCTCCCCAAAGAAAATCCCTTTATATCCTCTCCAATCTTTTTGCCACTGCAACAGGGATACGAAACAGTGACATGAAGTAAGTAGGGAGATTCGACAATGTAGACCTTATGAGAGTAACACAGCCTCCCTTTGAGAGGTACATACGCTTACATCCCGCTAGCCTTCTCTCTACCCTTTCTACAATACTATTCCAAATATATGTACTTTTAAACCGTGCGCCTAAAGGCAGCCTAAGATATGTCATAGGCAATCGCGCAATCCTGCATCCAAATATAGCAGCCAACTCCACCACATTATCCACCTCTCCCACTGTGATAGCTTCATATTTCCCTAGATTTATCTTCAATCAAGATACAGCTTCATAACACAGGAGCAAATGCCGCAAGTTCCAAACTTGCTCCACGTCTGCATCACAAAAAATTAATGTGTCGACTGCGAAGAGCAAATGAGATACTTGCAACTGCTAAACCATAAAGCCCCTCAGTAAACTTTCCCTCACAGCCTTCTCAAGCATCCTACTGAAAGCCTCCATTACAATGACAAATAGCAATGGGGATAAAGGATCCCCTTGCCTCAATCCTCTGATGCTACAAAAATAACCCTCCAAAATGCCGTTCATCATAACTGAAAAGAAAACCGTGGAGATGCAAAACTGAATCCACCAACATTACTTATTCCCAAAGCCACATCGCCTGAGCATATACAAGAGAAATCCCCAATTGATGTGATTATAAGCCTTCTGAATGTCAAGCTTGCATAACATTCCAGGAACACCTAGGCGCAGTCGTGAGTCAATGAATTCATTTGCTATAAGTACTGAATCCAAAATTTGGCGCCCTTTAATGAAAGCATTTTGAAACTTAGACACCACTTTTCCCATCACCTCCTTTAATCTATTTGCTAAAATTTTCGCGATAATCTTGTATACTCTGCTCACGATGCTAATGGGATGAAAGTCTTTAATATTAGTCGCTTCCGATTTCATTGGAATCAGCACAATAAATGTAGTATTGACACTTCTCAAGAAACTTCCACACTGAAAGAAATAAGTAAGGACATCAACAATGTCCGATCGCACCACTTCCCAACAAGTCTTATAGAATGAGAATGAAAATCCGTCTGATCCTGGTGCCTTTGCCTTATCATCATTCAAGCTGAACACCACCTCCCTAATTTCATCCTCCATAACTGGCCTTTCTAACCAACTGGCATCCTCCTCAGGAATAGAAGAAAACTCTAGCCCTTCCAACTCTGGCCTCCAGTCAAACTGCTCATGATAAAGATTCTGATAGAAGCTTACCATCTGTGTCCCGATATCCTGTGGATCCTTGTAAGTAACGCCATCTACCTTCAATATATTGATAGAATTGTTGCGCCTATTGGAATTCGCGACCCTATGGAAAAATCGGGTGCATTTGTCCCCTTCTTTCAACCACGTGATCCTAGATTTCTGACGCCAAGCAGTCTCCTTCATCTCCACTAGCCTCTCCAATTCTTCCCTTAATTTTCTCCGTCTCGCCCTCTCATCCCCTTCCAGTCCTCGACTTTCCTCCCTCCTGTCCAATTCTTCAATGTTTGATAAGCATTGATTTTTGCGATGGTTAACATTCCCCACCTCCTCCTCATTCCAACGCTTTAGATCCTTTTTCAATGCCTTCAATTTGCAATCCAATACATAACTGGGAGATCCTTTGAAGGCATAGGATGCCCATCAAGTTCGTACTCGTTCCCCAAAACCTTCTACTTTAAGCCACATTTTCTCAAACTTGAAATGTCTTCTACCACCGCGCCTCACATTCCTAGATAACGAGATAGGGAAATTTTCAAAATACACTCTCTCCATTCTCCTCTGAATAACCTCTGGATACTTAGCCTTCCATGTCCCACATACCAAGAATCGATCTATTCGGGATAGGATAGGTTGATCCCGACTAGATAATCAAGTAAAATCTCCCCCAATTATAGGCAGGTCCACCAACATGTTCTCCCTGATAAAGTTTGAAAAGTCCTCCATAGCCCTTGTTAATCTCCCCCCACTAGACCTCTTAGTAGAAAAGCGGATCACATTAAAATCTCCCCTAATACACATTGGAAGGTTCCACCAAGCCATCATTCCGGCCAATTCAACCCACAATCCACTTCTTTGCTCATCTACATTAGGCCCATAGACACCTATAAACATCCACCGGAAACTATCCTCAATATTTTTAAATGAAATAGATAGAGAAAATGAATCTTCGCTAACCTCCTCCATATTAAAGACTCTAGTGTGCCACATTATCAGTATACCTCCCAAGGCCCTGATGACCCTACAGACTGAAACCCCACATGCTATCCCCCTATAGGCTACTCACAACGTCCCTCGACACAACCTCCAACTTTGTTTCTTGTAAGCATACAAGGCCAGCCCTCCATCCCCTTAACAGATTTCGAACTTCCACCATTTTCCCAGCTTCATTAAGCCCCCCGTATGTTCCAACTAATTATTTTCAAAGTCATCTTAACAGTTCATCATCCCTCCCTGTCAGGCCTCTCCTCGAATCGCCACCCTTAATATCATAGTTAATTGAACATTCAAGCCGTTTAAGCTCATGATCGCTCTTTCTTCTTGTCTTACCTCCTGGAGTGCCCATCTCTTGTCCCCTGCTAGCCTCCAATTCCTCAAATAATTGGCAACCACATTTGGCTCGATCAAATTTCTTTTCCGGCATCTTCTTGGTAATCCTTTTGGAATGAAGACCTTTGATTGGTTTGATATCCTTGGTAGAAGCAGAATTGGAGACTAAATCTGAGCTTCATTGTTGTCTTGAGCACTTGAGTCCGTGTCCTTGATGACTTGTGTTATTCAATCAGCACTTATCCTTTTTGAGAATTAAACTCAAATTCAGTTTGTGTTCCTTGCCCACCCTATGAAGCTCTCTCCGTCATTCCAGCAATTTCCACAATCAAGTTGGTCCTGTTTCCATAATTATCAACATCAGTACCAGTTCCTTTCTTTTATTCTTGTTGTCTGCTAAGATTCTCTCCAGCGGTACAATTGTATTCATATTCTCAGTAATCTGCTCATTTCCTACCTGTGTTATTGGCTCTTGAAGTCTGGTCAGTTTAGTTACTCAGTTCTTAGGTGTTAAGACCCTAGCTGACACGAATTTTACCAATCGTGACCAAATCTAATTCATGACACTGGGGATGCTAATTTTCCCATACGAGTCAGTTAATGACTGATCTAGTGAACTGCACAAGCTTCTATGAAGCATATAAATCTCCCTCTTTGCAGTATCCTACATGTTTGATCTCCCACTGCTGGTGATGTTTTTTACATGTGATCTGTTGTCATTCTCTTCCTTTTCCCCAAACGCAACTGCTGGGGGTATAATTATGGTGCCTCTCCAGACCTTCTTTTCCTCCATTATTACAAAATACATGTTATATTTCAACAAAGTTGTCTTACCATTCCTCACAAACGTCTCAATTCTAGCCTCTCTCTGGTCAATATATAATATCCCAATCCACTCGATATGATATTGTCCGCTTCGAGCCTAGCTTGAATTCTTGGGCTTTCATCCAAAAGGCCTCATACTAATTGGGAATGATCCTTTCACTTATAAATCAGTCCCATTTTCCTTTCCTAGGCTGTGAGTTTATGGCTGCTAGCCTGCTACAATCTCCCTAACTTATGGGGCCGAAATCATTGTCCACACTTCTGACTGGACTCAGGCTTTGATACCTTTTATAAATATAAGTATTTCATACCACCGTCTAGTTCTAAGAATTATCGAATCATGCAAACGAAGATTCCAGCACGTACAACATATATAAGAATTTCTATAATCGTTCCATTTCAGCTGATCTATACACTATTGAGAATGATTAACCCAGTCTACTCCACTAGTAGGATCCATAACGGCTTAAAAACATTATTGATTGAAATTATAACTATAAATATAATAAGAACACTGGAAAAACCAACTTCTTTCACTTAGCATCTCACCTTAAATGATAAAATTGTCGTTTGAAGAAATAATTGCAGATCTTGAATGAACACCCCCAAAACATTTAAAATCTTCATTCTTCTTGGCCACAATCCCACATTGCCTGGAAAAAATGAGACCGATTTATAAGTGAGAGGACCACTCCAAATTGGTATGAGGCCTTTAGGGTTAAAGCCCAAGAACAAAACCGTATGGGCTGGGTTCAAAATTGACAATATCATACCATATGGACCGAAATGTAATACATGGTATCAGATTCTAAACCCAGTCAAAAGTTTGGCCAAAGAGGATGTTGGGCACCCTATTCCCTAAGGTATGGTGATTGTAGTAGCCACATTCCCGTATTGCCTGGGGGAAGGAATATATGACTGATTTATAAGTGGACCAATCCACTTGGTATAAGGCCTTTCGGGTGAAAGTCTAAGCACAAAACCATGGGGCCTAGGCCCAAAGTGGGCAAAATATCATACCAAGTGTACTGGGATGTTACACAAATTTTCATTGAAGCTCAACCTGGTTTTTGCAAAATTGAATTTTATTAAAGAGAAGAAAGACAAAAGATGTTTCACATGACTGTGAGGGAGTGAAATGATTTAATGTAGAACTTGATGACCAAGAGCAACAGAAACCTATTTCTCTTTAATGTGCTATGACCTTCCATTTTTCTGATCGAATATGGTATATATGACTTTTCTTGGAAAAATGTATTTCTCTGGTGGAATATGGAATATGGGACTTTTCTTGGAAAAACGTATTGATCTGATGGAATATGGAATATCGGACTTTTCTTGGAAAAATGTGCCTCTTTGAAACCTTTAGGTTTAATGTGTTAAACATGTGATATATGTGCCTGCACTTGTGTGCTATGTGCTATGTTTGTGGAAAATAAATTCTATGTTACTTGGCCATAACCTATTTGCATCCTCATGTAATTACGAGTGTATCGTTGTCGCTGCCCATTACTACAGTCTTAGATTATTTATTATGTATGGCATGGAGAAAGGAGTAGTCCTGCTAGTGAATTGTTATTATAGTCAATTCCTTAAATCAATTACCTTCTCTACCCATAAGATTTGATAAACTTCACCTTTTTGCTTATTTTATGAGACAGCAAGAGTAAGACTTTATGCTATATGCATTTCTTGGCTTAATTACTATTGATGAATTATTATTCCAGTCACTGTAAACAGATTTGTTGATAAGCAGAAATGCTTATTGGTCACTGTGTTTTTGGTGTTGTGAACTTAAACAGAGTATTTTGTTCTCCTGTCCATTCCAAGCATGCATCATGGTACCCATGCTTCCTAATTTGTGTGTGTTCTTTTACCAATATAGGAATTAATTCCGTATACACACTTTTTGTTTCGGCTCTTATTCTATGCTTTTGTACTGAAAATGTGCAATTCTAGTGTATTTCCTATTTTTATTAACCTTTTAAAAATGTAAGTATCACATCAAGTTTGAGATCTATACCACCCTGCATGACGAGGGAAAATAAAAGACAAAAAAAATAAAATAAAAGAGAGAGGAAAGATTTTATGTGTTACATAGTGTTAAGAGAACAATTTGTCCGTGGTTTGAGATTATTTTTGCGAGGTGTAGTGTATCTTCTTATTCCGACTGAATCAGCAGTGTCATATTCAAATATAATGATATTGTTTATTAGTTTTCAACAACATAGGAATCAGTATATATGCTGTCCACGTGTAGATATTGTGATTTCCTGAATGATTCACAATAAAAATCTGATGAGTGGTAATGTGTGATTCTTTCATGGCTTCTGACACCAATATTTTTTGTGTGTGAGATTGCTAATTTTTTATAAATAAACAACCTAATGTAGCCCGTCCTTCCATACTTGACAATAAAATGCTTTGGCGAACTTGCAATTTTACTCATCTAGAAAATTTGTGTGATATGTATATGTGGTTAATTCTTGGAAGGCGGCATCTACAGTATAGAAAAACATAAAACCGCTTTTCCAGAATTACTTAGTTTCGAATGTGCAAGTTCTTTAGTACTTAAGAGTATAAAAAGTATTTGTGGGATAAGTGAGAATTGAGCTTCTTTCTGAGAGAGAAATGCCTAATGTTTATTTTTTCTATTTTTTGATTTCATCATTTGCTTCTAATAGTTCCCTCATTAAATGCCATGTAATTTCATTGAATTTTGAAATGCTTTATTCCTGTACAGATGAAGAGAATAGGAAAAACAAAAGAAAGAAAAAAATTATGTACAAAAGGTGATGTTTTGAAAATTTTCAGGGTGGGACTTGCAGATTTCTAGGATCCGTCGCTTGCAGTTGGCTTTGGACTACCTGAAATTCGAGGAGATTGAGTCGTAAGATTCTGTATTTTTTGGCCTTTAATGAACGTGTCATTCCTTTTCATTTAAGAACCTATGAATTATTGTCTTACATGTTAGCTATTTATACTTGTCTATGCTTCTTGATTGTATGAATAGTTCTTTAGAAATGCTCATGGGTGTCAATCTGGTGGAGGAAGGTATCATGAGGGTGCTCTTTGCTGCCATTTATTTGATGTTCTATAAAGTTAGCAATGACAATGAGGTTTCGGCTGCACTAAGGTATGATACAATTAATGTTTATGAATTATTATATCTCGTTTTTCGGACATCCTCATAAATTTCTTCTCAATTAATTGTCTAGGACGATTCTCCCTCTACTTGCTATCGGTACCTCATCTAATAGGTTAACTGCTTGATAGGGAAGGATATCATGTTTTATATCTTTCATGCACCTCGTGTGGGCTGAATTCCCTTGAATAGGTGGGATGAGAATTGAACTCAGCTTTTATGCATACTTAGACACCTTGGAGATCACCATATCATTCAAAGATTTTAACCAATAGTAGTAAATGTCTTTGCACCATGTGCACTCAGAAGTAGGAAGCTTCAGAGCTGACATAATGGCTTCTTTTATCTCTGTTTTGAACATTGGGCTTTTTAACAGGTGCTTCTCGCCATATTTCTTCTTAATAATCGAGTTGTAACATGTATCCTCTTATGTTCCAGTCATAGAGTAGATGAATGAAAAATAGATTTGTCTATATCTTGTTGGAACTGTCTGTACTCTGTTTATCCTCTGGAGCTCTGTTGTACTTCAGACTGATAAGATAGGAATAATTAAGAAAGAGGGTTTTCCATTTCTTAAAATAAAATATTGAGATCTATCGATTTGAACAACTGGTTGGAGAGTTGATCATTCAGACCTTCCAATGTTCAGATGTAGATCTTAGACCTATGGATTGGGATACTCGTATTCCTGAAGCTCTTTCTGAAAATTGGAAGTGAGTTAGACCAAAAGAAAACCAACTTGAACAGAAAAGAAGGGAGACGGACATAAATATAGAAAGTGACGAGGGAAAATCTCTTTTCTCAATAACACATGATCAATCAATATAACATTGATATATATATGTAATTGAACAAACACTAATTGAAAACTGCTCATCAGCTGATTTGTTTTTTCAGCTATTAGCCTTATGGCTTGGTTACCAAAGAGATTTTTTTATTTTTTATTTTTTTGGTTTTGGTGTGCGGGGGTGGGGTTGGGTTAACTTTTTTGCTGGAAAATGATTATGGGTGAAATGGATTGGTGTTTAATTGAATGATGAGAGGGTGGGACACCTTAGAATTTCTTCTCAGATATTGAGCAGTCTTCAAATGCTGTCTAAATAATCTATTAAATCAGTACAAATGGGATATCAGATGTAAGGAGGTTTAGCTAAAATTTACTGGCTGGTCTTGTTTAATTTATCAAGTGTTCGATAGTTCTTATGTTTATATTGTGATCAGGCTTCTTGCATTTGCCACGGCTTTTGCAACCAAGGTCATACGTAAATATGGTCTGCTGCAGCATAACAAAGATACTTTGGAGCCAAGGGGTTCTAGAGGTAATCAAGAATTTTCTCTTCCACCAGACCCGACGTGTAAAAAACATGATGGTGTGGGAAATTCGAGAAGGCTCCGTGATATGGCTCAGTTTCTGGTGATAATCAGGAATTTGCAGCGGCAACTTAATGCCAAATTCAAAAGGCCAAGTCAAGGATTGGTATGGTCTCATCTAATTTTGCTAATTTTTGGTGTGACAAAGTTTATATAGCACCATAATTCATGTGGTCCCCCCCCCCCCCCCCTCTTGGTTTTAGGTCGATGGTTTGGGGGATTCGAGTTTGGTGAATAGGGATTTGTCTGAGGATGACTCCAAAGATCTAGTTGTTTCAGCAAATGCGTTGTCATTAGATGCATCAAACCAATTGGAAAAATCATATCCTGCACCAGAAACAGATTTAATTAGTGCCAAAAACCTCGCTTTAATGCCTGCTGATACTTTTGCTACCAAAACCCATGAAGATTTAGAGAACTTCCGAGCAGCAGTCCTTGTTTCTGAGGGAAGTGCTCTTGGAAAAAGAATTCTTCCTTCGGAGAATCCTAAAGAGATGATTGCACGATGGGAGCTAAGCAATTTGGACCTGAAAACTATTGTCAAAGATGCTCTGCTTTCTGGTCGTCTTCCTCTGGCCGTACTCAAACTGCACCTTCAACATTCGAAGGATTTGGTCCCTGGAACAGAAACTCATGACACCTTTAATGAAGTCCGTGTTGCTGGGAGAGCAATTGCTTATGATTTATTTCTAAAGGTTGGTTGATTCTGGTTCTTTGATTGAAAGAGTAATGCATTTTGTACTAATTATTCCTGTTATGTATAGGGTGAGATTGGCCTTGGTATGGCAACATTGGAAAAGCTTGGGGAGGATGTTGAAACCGCCCTCAGACAGTTAGTTTTTGGCACTGTTAGGAGATCTCTTCGGGTGCAAATAGCTGAAGAGATGAAAAGATATGGATACCTTGGATTGCATGAGTTGAAGATTTTGGAGATACTTTCACTTATCGAGGTATTTGTCACGCCTAAAATACTAGAATTTGAGACATGAATTTCCTTTTTTCCCCTTCACACTGCAAATCTTTAATGCTTCCAAGCAAATAAAAAATCTTCGTATCCATGATCTAGAATATTCTCCATTAAGAGAACAAAATAAACTAGGCTCAATGAGGATCACAAATCCATGCATGTGTGCATATAAAGCATGTACCTTCCAACATATTTGGATATTTTAATATGCAGTTTATATCATTATCACATTATAGAAGGATAAGAAATGATAGCTATTGTGAAGGATACTAAATGAACACAGTTGCTTATCATTTGATATATCATGTTCCAAATCATGCCTCCAGTGCTCTTTCCACCTGATTGTTCATTTAACTCGAAATATCCAAGTGTATCTTGCCAAATCTCCACCCCACTCACCGTGCAACTCTCCATTATTACACAAAGAGGGATCGGAACACTAAGGATGACATGTCAAACTGATGAAACCCATTGGTCGCTTGGATGATCTTGAGCCATCCTCGACCCATTTCCTGCTCACAAATTCAACAATCAAAAGATTTCATGCATCCACATCATTTGTCTTGTTTACAAGAACTTAAATCAAGTGCTCACAATTTATTATTACTTTGGAACTAAGCCCCTATTTAGTGAGGATTAAAATCAGATTTTTATTAGATTTTGATTAAAGTTGATGAAATGTGTGGTTGAAAAGTTGTGGGAAGCATGAAATATGTAGTTAAAGTTAATTGTTGACTTTGACTTAGATTAAAATCTAAATTTTAATCCCTATTGAACATGGGCTAAATATATGCCGAGAGAACCAGTAATAATAATTATGGCATATTAGATGCAGTTAAATACAACACAAATGGTGTTTAGAGTATTAGACAGTACTCTTGTCATAATAGAATGTCCAGAATACAACCCGATGACTTCTGTTTTATTAAGAACCCAATCATTTGAGAGTTTCTTTTGATACAAAGCTGATCGAGATTTACTATTTATGTCAGTTATTTAAACAATTGCGAACCTGTCAGAATCTATACAGTTGACCTTTATTTATCTTTATTAAACTATTAACTGACTATGCTACGCAAACAAGTGTGAATGTTTCATATTTGTAAACTACAAATCCCGCTCTTCAATTAAGAATCAAACCTTATACAACGTGCTTTCCTAATATTTCTGGATCTTGATATGTTAACTATGAATCAAGTTCTTGTGATTTATATAGTTAATACATGGATTACGACTTGTCCACCTAGTTGCAAGGTACTTCGAAGCAAGGTTAACCTAACTACTAATCAAACTTCTTGAGTTGAATTTTAGATTCAATTTGAGAAACTTATGCCTTCCTAAATCTCAGCAAGTACAGAAAATCTCTGCATAATGGCTATAAATCTTAAAAAGGGTTTAGTTCAAGTAAATCACCTTTCTTTACATAAAATTCCAGCATTTGTCATCCATTTTTTTGCATGAAGAACAAATTATGGATATTGCACTCTTTGATCTGTTGTATGATAAGACTAGGCATATGGAACATAATATGAATCTGTTATTTCAAAACAATGAATTTGTGCTTATACAACATGTTTAGCTCAATATGTTTTAAGTGCTGAGTAAGATAACAACGTACATTGAATACCCTGCTTGTTACACGAGCAACTATGTACCTCTAGCTTAAAAAAAATTTAGCATCCATTGTATGACTAATCGAATACACTGATCGTAGTTCTCTTATTATATCCTTAAAAGCTAGAATTGAGTCATTACAGCATGTGGGACAGTTTTAATATTCCTTTCTATATATCTCAAAGTTTTTACAACTAGAAGTGCTTTTGAACTGACACTTGGATGTTTTTGCAAAAGAGAGTGTATCCTTGCAATAGTTTTTGGAAGACTTTTGGTAGCCGATGGAAAGAGCTCAAGAGAGTATCAAATGTAGATGCACCAGGGGATATCAATTTGCACCTACTGCATCCACCATACAAAAGTCTTATCATTCCGTGTGGTGAGATTGATGGAGTTGTTTTGGGTTCGTGGACAAGTATTGATGAACAGTCTATCCCTACTGGAGTTGATGATGACAGCAGTGAAGCAGCTTATTGGATTGCTGCTGCAGCATGGTCAGATGCTTGGGATCAAAGAATTATTGATCGGGTAAGTCACATGTTAAAGTTCCCAAAATTGTAGTTAATGCCTCTTAATGTTTGTTACATCTTTCAAAATATGCTTCAGGATAGATATGATGAATTAGTCTACATCTTGAGATACTTATATTTTCCAGTTGATCTTAAGGACTCTCCCTGGAATGAGTATATTAAATTGGATGTGTGATCTCACGGAAAGGGAAAGAAATATTATATGGCAACAATTGGAGGTGACAACAATTGAATATAAATTAAGTGAATAAAATCTTAATAGTAGGGGAATGTCATGCTTAGAACTAAAGCATCTAACGCTTACAAGAATGACGCAATCCAAATAGAACATTCTAGAAGAGAAAAAAGATAATAAACATGACCTGAGGTAGTTACAAAAGATTCGGGATCCTTCTACCTTTTAGAATAGGTAATATGGATACTGGCGAAAAGAGATTGTTGTAACCGGCCTCAGCTTCACTGGAATAACACTTTGATTGTTATATAGTTAACACTTTAGTGCATAAATTATTTTATAGAGATGTTAAGCAGATGAGCTTGAATGACCAAAAATGTTGCCCACCATGATAGTCAATCAGTTTCAGAGCAGCTCGACTCCTTTGCCCCGGCCAGGCTAATGAAGTTCATTTGTTTGAGAATAAATTCCTTTTAAAGATCAGTATGGATGAAATATTTTTTTAATACTTCATGTTTTTTGTTCTTTGGAACTTCAATGTGTACATATTATTTGCACTCTCCCCAGTACAAAAATAAAAAGTTCGAGATTATTTCCTTTTCATATTAAATTATCTCGAATGGAAGTCTGGATCAAAAGACAATTATACACCCATTATATTTCTTCTATTCCACTCTCCATAGAGAGATATATGTGGATCCATTTGCTTGCCATTGGCAAAGATTATTTTAAATGAAACTTACTGAGTGCAACATATTTTAAGCACAAAAATGTTACTGGCATAGGCTTGCCAAAAGATGCTCCCTAGTAAGGACTGAGCTTTTGATTCATTTCGAGGATATGAGGTAAATTTTCTCAAGAACTGCCCGACTGTTAAAAAATCTTCTTGCTGTGCAGGTAGTGCTGGACCAACCACTTCATATGGGTGTTAATGTATTGTGGGAATCACAACTTGAGTATTACGTATGCCACAATAACTGGGCTGAAGTTTCCAAGCTACTAGAGGTAATTCCGTCTTATGCATTATCTAGCGGAAGCCTCAGCATCAGTATGGATGGTCTACATTCGGCTTCTTCTATTGAGTATGGTGGGGAACTTTCTGAGTATAACTACCCAAACTTCCTTGAAGAGCTTGATGCTGTGTGTATGAATGTCCCTAGAATCAGAGTGTTCAGATTTCCCACCAATAATGTGAGCTCCTCCTGGTTAAGAATGCTTATGGAACAGCAGCTTGCCAAAAAGTTTATATTCTTAAAGGATTTCTGGCATTGTACTGCAGAGGTTGTGTATCTACTGGCACGATCAGGTTTTATACAAGGCATGCCTGATAATTCTTTCCTGGATGGATCTGTTGACAGCTCTTCAGATTCAATACTTGTTATTGGTGATGTATCGGTTAATCCTGATGCTGTCCAAGCCTTGCATAAAGTTTTCATACACTTCTGTGCGCAGTATAACTTGCTGAACCTTCTGGATGTTTACCTTGACCATCATAAATTGGGTGCAGACCAAAATTATGTTTCTGTTTTACAGGATGCAGCTGTAAGTGACTTGATATTTTTCTCTGTTGAATATACTTCCATAAGCTTGTCACTTTGATGAACTCACTATCTAGAAGTGTCGCATTTATATATCATTTGTTAAAGCTCAATTTATTATTATTTATTTAAAGATGTGCATACTGTGGAAGGTGGATACGTATTACATGTTAATACATTGACATTTAAAAGTGTATAATTGATTATTTTTGTACTTTTCTGATGGATTTGATTTATGAGTAATATGCTGACTCATGTCAGTTCAAGGTTTTAATCATTTATTCTTGTGGCATGTTTCTTCAGGGTGATAACGAGTGGGTGAAATGGCTGATCTTGCTAAGGGTTAAGGGGAAAGAGTATGACGCATCGTTTTCTAATGCCCGAGCTGTTGCTTCGCGTAATTTAGTTTCTGGGAGTAATCTTAGTGTTTTGGAGATTGACGACATTGTACGAACTGTTGATGATATAGCAGAAGGAGCAGGGGAAATAGCGGCTTTAGCCACATTAATGTTTGCTCCGATTCCTTTGCAAGAATGCCTAAGCAGTGGTAGTGTTAACAGACATTATAGCTCCTATCAATGCACTTTGGAAAACCTTAGACCTGCCCTTCAGCGGTTCCCCACGTTATGGCGCACACTTGTCACAGCTTGTTTTGGACAAGGTCCTTACAATGTTTTTGCTCCGAAAACAACAGGTGAACCTTATGCTCTTAATTTACTTTGGTCCCTATCTATTGTCCCTACATGAAATAATCCTATAGAATAAAATCTCCAACCACAATCATATCTGGTCCCTAATTATTTTCTTTGGTTTACAGTGTCTGGTGTTTCTGACATATTAGACTACTTGAATTGGAGGGAAAATGTATTCTTCTCTTCTGCACATGACACTTCACTACTGCAGATGGTCCCTTGCTGGTTCCCAAAGGCTCTCCGGAGATTGATTCAGCTGTATATTCAGGTTAATATTGAACTGGGCTTGATTAGTTGTATTTTGTTGGAAAAATGGTTTAATTATCTGTAACGGAAACTAAAAGAATGTAGCATTTTTACTGAACTTCTGCTTGCTTCATATCTATGCGTGCAATTAATTCGCGAAAACTTGTTAGAATGTAGCCAATTTGCGATTAACACCATAAACATTCTGGATGCATCTGGGATGTGTTTCTGACAGCACCCAGCCTTTCTTTCTGTCAAAACAGGGGCCAATTGGATGGCAATCACTAGTGGATCCGCAGACTGGAGAATTTTCTATAGAGAGATATATCTATTATTTAGTAAATTCCAGTGATCATGCTGAGATCAGTGCCTTGTCCTGGGAAGTCGCAGTCCAAAAACACATAAAAGAGGAAATATATGCAATTTCGTTAGAGGTTTGACTGATCTCTTCATCTCAAAAATTTCAATTTTCCATGGCAAGAAAGTTCTTGAACTTTGACATTTCCCCAATAAGCAACTCAGGAAGTACAGATTTACCTGAAAAATGTCAGGATCTCAATTTTGAGATGCTTCCGCCACCCTCCACCCCACCCCAATGGTTACAGGATGAATTGTAGAGCCCGTATTCTGTTTTTTCATTTTATTTTGTCTTTTTAATCTCAGCTTTAAACCCTGTACGTTAATGTTGTAATTTTCTTGATTGGCTTCAGGAAACTGGGCCAGGACTTGAGCACTATTTGCATCGTGGTCGTGCAATGGCAGCCTTCAATCATCTTCTTGCTGCAAGGGTCCAAAAGTTGAAGTCTGAAAACACATTCAACGGGCGAACTGTGGCCTCTTTAAATGAGCAAACAAATGTCCAATCAGATGTGCATGCCTTGCTTGGACCAATAACTCAGAACGAGGGGTCTCTTCTCTCATCTGTAAGAATTATAATATATATGTGTGTGGGTATATATATATATATATATTTTTTTTTTAATTCATACATGGAGAAATAGAAAATGCCATCTATAAATTGCAATGGGAATGCCAAATTTTGTTTCATTTTATGTGCTTGCTTCCTTTGTTCTGGTAGAATCTCTTTCCAAAATGCATGGTTCTCTAAAACTACAAGGAAATCATTTTACTAAGAATATTGTAGAGAATTACTTTCTTTTCTATTCAAAGATTATCTCCATGGTCTTTTTCCTTTTTTTCTTCTCTCTCTCTGTGCATTGGTGTGCATGTATGGCATTTAGTTGTTTGATGATTGACTGAATTTCCATTATTACCGCTGGTGAAGTCCATTGCCAGCAAGCTGTTATGTTTTGATTGTATGTGAAAATCATGTGTTAATTGGATTATAATGATAGGCTGAGCCTTTCTTCCTGAAACTTGCTTCGATTCAGTTGTTCTGTGTTCAGTACAACTGCAGACATGATAGATTTAATTCATGTACCGAGAATATGATGGACAATGGAAAACGGTATGCGATATTACTTCAAGATTCAACATTTGATAGTTTATCTCAAACTGCCCTTTTAATAAGTTGGCCTTAAACTCTTATTTTATAAATATATGTTGCACCTAAGCTTGTAAAGATGGCCACATGTATATCATTAAATCTTATCTTCAATATGAACCCCTTACATGTTCCATTAAAGTTGTACACATGCAGAAGTTTTAAAACATGGGTGGCAAGGACACTGGAACTTAGGACCTTTGTTTACTCTGCTATCATGTCGAACTACTTGATATAAAAGCTTAAGTTGTTAGAGAGTTTGTATACCATTTAAATCTTATCTTCAATAATATAGACAACGAATCTTTAAAATGACGCTACTATTTTACTTCTAGAGGGGTAATCTTGGGATATATTGTTTTATCACCTTGGAAATATGCATCAACTACATTTTCACCAAGTTTGAACCCTGTTTGAGGTATAGAATATTGACCCTGTTTGGCCCCAATTCTCTAAAGCTCATTTTTCCTCAAATTCATTTTCTACATACTTTTATCAATTTATCAACTTTTCAACATCATATTTCATCATCTTTTATTAAAATTTATTAAAATTTTTATTTTTATATAAACCAAACAGGGGCTGAGACTTGAGACCTCATTCAATTTTGCAGTTTTGTGTTTGCACTTTCAAAGGTTTGTTAAAAATATTATTTAGAGCACACTTTTCATCGTGTCTAGTACTGAATGTGTAACCTTTTAAAATTGTCATTGTAAAGCTATGGGTTTATAGCTAGGACGCACCAACATTCTCCCGGTGGGGCGAGTCAGTTTCCGACATGACAATTAATCCAAAGACTGATAGCTAGTATGCACCAATACTCTCCCGGTGTATGGCATAAACACTGTGGCATGTCTAAATTATATATTTTGTTTTTATATAGTTGGGCATGTCATCACACAGTCAACATGTTGGGAGATACACAATGTTGAACATCGATACTTATTGGAAATGGGAGTTGGTGTGTCCAAATTATTTTTTGGTTATATCGTTGGACGTAGCTGATGTCATGGGAGATACATTGCCTACATGCAGGGAGATATTGTCAACGCGATGGAATTAACAAAAACTAATTTACTTTACAGTATGAAAATAAACAACAAAAAAATATATAAAATATTTTCATCAGAGTGGTGAGGACGAGTAGTGTTGGTACTTTTTTCGGAAAACTTGTGAGTCGACGTTTCCACGAAGGTGCTACCTAGGCTGATAGAATTAAAAGTTGTTAGGCTATATATAACCCGAGCGAAGGACCTACAGGGTTAAAAATGTAAGAGAGATTCTTTCGTTTATGGCTGGTTATGATGCCATCCTCAAGCATTTTTCTTTCTGATGTTCAGGTCATACCCCTTGCTGTTGTGCATTTTGAGGACACAGTGTTTGTGGCGTCCTGTGCCTTGCTTCTGGAGTTATGTGGTCTGTCTGCTAGCATTCTCCGAATTGACATTGCTGCTTTAAGAAGGATATCTTCTTTCTATAAATCTAATGATAACAATCCTTATAAGCAACTGTCCCCAAAGGACAATGCATTTTATTCGAAATCTCTTGAAGTTAATATAACAGAATCTCTTGCACGAGCATTGGCTGATGATTATCGTCACGATTATGTAATGGAAAAAGGTGACAAAAATTATGGCACTAGCAATCAACCAACGCGAGCTCTCATGCTTGTTCTGCAGCATTTGGAGAAAGCAAGTCTTCCATTGCTGTCTGATGGAATGACATGTGGTTCTTGGCTATTGACTGGAAATGGGGATGGACCTGATCTAAGATCTCAGCAAAAAGTTGCAAGCGAGCGCTGGCATTTAGTTACAGTTTTTTGTCAGATGCATAACATTCCTTTGAGCACTAAATACCTTGCCATATTAGCAAGAGACAATGATTGGGTACATTTCATGATTTGCGTTCTATTTAATGATGAAATACTACTTTATTCGAAATCTAAGGATAGAGCCATTTGTTTTTTTCCCTCACAGGTTGGTTTTTTGTCAGAAGCTCAGTTTGGAGGATATTTATCTGATACTGTCATCCAAGTGGTAAGCTTCATATTGCTTTTGTGTATCAGTTGCGGGAAAAATTTGCTCAAATGGGCTCTACTTGTTTCCTTATTCTTAGCTGAAAATATTGATTCTATTTCTTGTTTCTCACATTGTCAGGCATCAAAGGAGTTTAGTGATCCCCGTTTAAAGATTCATATATTAACAGTTTTGAGAAGCATGTTAAGGAAAAAAGTTAGTTCTTCATCAAATTTGGATGCTGCAGAAAAAAGGAATGAAACTTCCTTCTCAAATGAAAACCTTTACACACCTGTAGAACTATTTGGAATTATAGCAGAATGTGAAAAAGGGGAAAAGCCTGGGGAAGCTCTTCTACTGAAAGCAAAGAATTTGCGCTGGTCAATTTTGGCAATGGTTGCATCTTGCTTTGCTGATGTCTCCCCATTGTCCTGCCTAACTGTTTGGCTCGAAATAACTGCAGCAAGGTCGTCATGTTATACTCATTATCCATTTAATATCTTATGACTGCAATTTATTTTGTTTCTCTATTAATTTCACTAAATCATATTAAAACTTGTGGTCTATCTAACAAGAGTATGTTCTCTATATGCTAATATTATATACTGTTCCCATGATTTGGAGTTGAAATAAAATCATAACTTTGTTTCTTATCAGGGAGACTTCAGCCATTAAAGTTAATGACATTGCATCCCAGATGGCCAAAAATGTTGCAGCTGCAGTAGAGGCTACAAATTCCCTGCCAGGAAATGCTAGAACTGTAACATTTCATTATAACAGGAGAAGTCCAAAACGAAGGCGGCTTATGGAACCCATTTCACTGGATTCCCTTGCTTTGACAGCATCTAAAATGTCTACTAGCTCTGGTAGTACCAAGACTCAAGGAGTTATTGCTAAAAAGGAAAATCAAGATGGTGAAGATGTTGAGGTTTCAGCTGAGGTTGATGACGTGGCTGGTCTTTTGTCAAGAATGGTTGCTGTGCTCTGTGAACAGCACCTGTTCCTTCCTCTGCTGCGAGCTTTTGAGATTTTTCTTCCTTCGTGTTCTCTTTTGCCGTTTGTCCGTGCTCTTCAGGTTGTTTAAGATAATATGACATGTACTTGAAATGATAATGAAAATGGATATTACATTTGTGTCTGTTGGACGAAGTCAAACATGCACCCGTTTTTACTATGCTTTGCATTTGATAATGAATTGCTCATTCTTAGTGTGACTCGTTAGGTTTACCTTCTAAAATGCCAAATTTTCACCAGCTTTCCCTTGTTCCTGGCATCAATTGCTTCTTTGGTTACCTGATATCCCATTGTAGCAAGTTGCAGTTCTCTAATGTGAAATGACAGTTGCTTTCCAGATGAACTGCTGAATGTGTTCCTAGATTTCTTTCAAGATGTAATATGTTAGAACTTAGCTTTATGGTGCATTAATTGAATGTTGAACTCTGCTTGGGGGACTTTACTGTTCTTTTATCTCAGCTGTCAGATTCACATATGTAGATTTTTCAAGGTAATTGAACTTGTAGCAGATTTGTACAAGTACGGAATATGCACAGCTAGATTAAAAAATTCCTGTATGGTAGGTTTCTGTTTGTTTTTTGTTACCTTTTTATGTACAGACATGAGGGCATCCCTATTGGTTTTTATGTGAACTGAGAATTACTTTTATCCCCTAGAAGTTCTTCATTCTTCATTTAATTTAACCACAATGAAGTAAAATTAGTTAGAAATCACTTTATTGCATTGATTCTTGTTATTATTCAATTACTTTTTACTGTTTGAGACCAATTTTATAGCTGTTTAAAGTGTGTGCTTTAGAACCAGTGATTTGAGGACACAACATAAAATTACTATTGAGTTTAGCTAACAGGCTGATAAAGGTATAGAATGTGTAAAGCTTTCTTGTACTTATCTAGTTATCTTTATAACCAAAATTATTTGTCATGCTGCTTCATTTTTTATACAATTTCAATATATGTTATCTGTTTGCCATTTTTCCTAGTCTGAAGGAGAAAAATTATATGTTTTGGAGGTGTATCTTAAATTGTTCACATGACTCCTCTACCTTACATTTGATAGTCTGTTTTCCCTTTTGTATTAGGCCTTCTCCCAAATGCGCCTTTCAGAGGCTTCGGCACATCTTGGATCCTTTGCTATAAGCATTAAGGAAGAGTCTTCTCATACACACACTCACTCTGGAAGAGAAAGGCACATTGGAAATTCATGGACAAGTTCTACTGCTGTAAAAGCAGCTGATGCAATACTTGCAACTTGCCCATCTCCATATGAAAAAAGATGCTTGCTACAGCTACTCGCTGCAACTGATTTTGGTGACGGAGGATCTACTGCAACATATTATCGACGACTCTATTGGAAAATAAATTTGGCTGAACCTTCACTAAGAACTGATGATCATTCACACCTAGGAAATGAAACATTGGATGATGCTTCACTTTTATCAGCATTAGAGAAGAATGGGTATTGGGAGCAGGCACGCAATTGGGCCAGGCAGTTAGAGGCCAGTGGTGAATCCCTCTGGAAATCAGCAGCCAATCATGTTACAGAAATGCAGGTACTTATTTTTTTGTTTTTCCTAACTTGTCCTGTTTATAGCAGAGAATAAAGTTGTTATTATACATTTTGGAACTGAGATGAGGAGTCGTTTAAAGACCTTTTCAGAAACTACTTTGTAGAGTGTAGGTACCATACTGTGCCATGCCAAGGAGGGGGGGAGGGGGGAGAGAGAGGATATATTTAGAAACCACTTTGTAGAGTGCAGGTACCATACTTTCTTACCCACATGCGTATCCATGAATGTTTCAGAGCAGGCTGGAAGGCTACGTTTCAAAGAAATGCCTCAGTGCTTGTGAAGTTTTTCTGAAGTTTCGTTGCCCTGCTCCTTTCGTTTTTTTTGTTTTTGTTTTCTTTTTTGATTAGAAATAATGATTTTATTAATCCAGGAAATAATAAAATTCCTAGAGGATGATATCGCCTATCCACCAATCTTAAAAAATAAAGTAAGTACCTTACAAATAGTAATAAGAAAAAGGTACTTTTAAAACTGCTTAGATGTAGAGGCTCATAGAGAATCTAAGAGTGTGATTGCCTCTTTCTGCGACTCAATCTTGTTTCTTGATGTTATTTCACTTTTAATATATCAGGTGCTACCAAACTCTGCATCGACTAATATATCTTGCTTATCTCTGTCCTCGAGTCATCCACTACTTTGTGAAATTCCAGTTTGAAAACTAACTCTGATAGAAAATCTTCTAAATTTCTCCCAAAGAAGTCTTACATAATGGAAACCAAATTTTAATAGTTATTGTGCTGTAATGCAAATTTTTCAAGTATCCATTTTCAACTATTTGGCATTAAGTAGAGAGGCCATTGAACTCATATTAAGCTAGAAAGTGATATTTTTTAATGTGGGACATTCAGCTTAACACTTCCCCTCATGCGTGACTTACACGATGCAGCTGGACCTGAGCTTGCTGTGCACTAATATAGTCAATTTTTGGGGCATGACCATCATTGCGGGAACTGAGAGTGAGGTCTCTCATGGATTCATTTTGAGCCCCTCGAGCACAAATGTTAGGAAAAATAATGGATAATGGGAGGCCACTAATTGTTTAGATATTATTTTGGGAGGTTAATATCCAATTTGGGTTGAGTTTACAAATCCCACTTCGTGAGGAAGTCGATTCGAAAGATGCTATTTAGCCCAACAAAAATCGATAATGAAGTGAAACTATGGCTCAAATGAGGTGGACCAGTGACAGTAACATGGATAAACATGCATAATGGATGTGATTAATCTAAATGAGATTTGGTTCTGCAATACATTTCAAGCTGAGTTGTGAGACCATGTTAAAGCAAAAAAGCTACCCTCTTAAAAACAATCAGCCGCACAGGCTTACATAGGTGAATTGCACGAACCTATATAATTCAAGCAACCTACCTCGCCACTTCTTCTCTCCATTTTGTTACCATCTCCTTGTCTCCTTTAGTTGCCACATTGTCTAATTTGCAGCTAACTGGAAGTTTTATATTTGGATTTTCACATCTTCAGTTTTTCTTATGAAACCTTGAATAATAGTGAAGTGAGTGCTTGTACAAACCAGTGGAAGACGCCTTCCTCTTGAATTTCTCATCTAGTTGAGATCACTGATTTGATGTCAGTGCATAACAACGGTTACCTTCTTTCTGTTCTTTAGTTATAGTGGTTGATTTCATCAAGATCAATCTCAAGTGATCCTAAAATTCTGACACTAACCTATAGTGGGCGTAATTAAGTAGTAATACAAGTTAAAAAGTGAGAGAATATTTCATTCTACTGTAGAAAGTTATATATTGATTTTTATTTATTCCTATATGAACCTCATATGTTTTCAGTAAGACTCTTTCTCATCTTCTGAGCTGCTTAAGTACTTCAGTTTTATTATATTTCCTTGTGCTTCGAAGCATGTATTTGGAGCACGGTAATGCATTAATTTGAAAGCATTTATATATAGGTACAGGTAGAATCACCAGTCAAGGCAACATGTGTAGAGCAATGGCCAACTACTTCCCAATGCTTAGTTCACCCGAATATTTTGTATATTTAATTGTTGATTATCCAACAAGTGTGGGATGGGGGAGTTTCCACTCGCATCTTATTACAGTATATTCCTGCCTCCGGAAACACTTAGTGCAGCTTGATGTGGCGCCTTTTTTTTTTTTCGGTAGGGGTAGGTGTCATGGACTGCTGTGTTTGCTGTGTTTGTTTCATCTTCTAGCCCTATTCAACTAGATCTGTTAAAAAATTGGTAGCTAGCATTTTGACAATGTAGAATAGAACAAATCTTGGAGTCTCTATTAATTATCCACTATTGTTTTGCTGGCCCTTCCGTATATTTCTTGTAGCTTCTTTCTCTCTAAAGGGAGCTAATGGGTACTGTATATAAAGTACTGAGTACCTTGCCAATTTGACAAAATTTCCAAGCTGTTCCCAGAATGTATTTAGTAGTCATTGCAATTACTGTGCAATATGGTTGCAAGAAAGGATCCTGATTCTGCTTCAATTTCAACTAGCAATATGGCTGTACATCTTGCTTAAAACTGATCTATTTATTACTGTTTCGTTTTTGTGTTGTATGTCTGCATATGGTCTAGGCTGAAGCCATGGTTGCAGAATGGAAGGAATTTCTTTGGGATGTCCCAGAAGAGAGAATTGCTTTATGGAGCCATTGTCAAACACTTTTTCTCAGATATTCCTTCCCAGCATTGCAGGTATGTTTTTTTTATTGCCAGGTAACAAGTGATATGATATACTGTTCCTTTGTGTCCCCTAATTTTCAAGTTATTTCCATCCTTTTGCCAGTTGACCGCACTTTCATTTTCCTTTTTCTTTTTTTTTTGTTGGTGGTGGTGGTGAGGGAGGGTTTTCGGGGTCTTGCCAAAGTACCTGCTCAGTTGTTGAGGCAATATAGTTACTGGTCACTGAGGAATGTTCTATTGGTTTGTTTGTAGGCAGGGCAATTTTTCCTCAAACATGCTGAGGTGGTTGAGAAAGATCTTCCAGTGAGAGAGCTTCATGAACTATTGTTACTTTCTCTACAGTGGCTCAGTGGAATGATAACTCAGTCTAATCCGTAAGTGTTTTTCTTAAACAAGCACTTGTGCTTCCAGAGCTGCTCACTATTATGTTATTAAGTAGTTCAATTTATCCATTAGGGTTTATCCGTTGCATCTTCTGCGAGAGATTGAGACCCGAGTGTGGTTGCTAGCTGTAGAATCAGAAGCTCAGGTGAAGAATGAAGGAGAATATGCATTAACCTATACTACCTTGGAACCTGGAACTGGGAAGGGTTCCAATATAATAGATAGTACTGCAAATGTTATCTCAAAAATGGATGACCATATAAATGGAATGAAAAGTAAAATTTCAGAGAAGCATGATGCTAGAGAAAATAGTCAGACACGTTTCAGAATCCCCCAAACTGTTGACTCCAGCTTTTCGAGTATTGCAGGAGGTGGTTCAAAGATAAAACGCAGAGCCAAAGGCTTTGCATCATCCAGAAGGCCTTTACTTGATGTGTTGGATAAGAACTTTGAGTCTGAAGGTGGACCTCTTCCCGTCAATAACAGAGATGACTCACAATTAGTAGATGAAAACTTTAAAATGGATATATCATTATCAAGATGGGAGGAAAGAATTGGACCTGCTGAGCTAGAAAGGGCCGTTCTTTCTTTGTTAGATTTTGGGCAAACAACAGCTGCCAGACAACTGCAAAATAAGTTGTCTCCAGGCAATATACCATCTGAATTCACACTTGTAGACGTTGCTCTCAAGCTGGCCTCTCTGTCAACTCCTCACAATAAATTATCCGTATCAGTGTTGGACAATGAAGTACGCTCTTTCATACAGTCGTACAATCTACAGATTGACCATCATGTGATTGACCCCCTGAAGGTAAAAGTTTGTTTTGGTTAGTGTCTTTCTTTGTACTGGCGAATTCTCGCCAGGAATGCAAAACAAACAAATTGAAGTAGATTTGACAATTGTTAAGCTATCAAGTTGCCTTGTTAATTCAGCCATCCCATGTTTGCATTACTTTTCTTCATCTCTAATATGAATGAGCAAGATCACTATCATGCACATAGTAATAGGTCAATAATTTTTCTCTTAAATATGATTCAGCGATTGAGCATTTTGTCCCGAGTCTCCTCTTTGTCAATCCACTGGGACTTTCATCTAACTTCACTGTATCGCTACCCTCCAAAATTTCTCATCCATGTTTTCATTTGTTGATTGGTTTCTTACATAATTCTAGGTATTGGAGATTTTAGCAACCATTCTCATGGAAGGCAGTGGACGTGGACTATGCAAGAGAATAATATCAGTTGTCAAGGCTGCAAACGTGCTTGGTCTTTCTTTCTCGGAGGCATTTGAGAAGCAACCAATTGAGCTGCTACAACTGCTTTCTCTTAAAGCACAAGATTCTTTTGAGGAAGCCAATCTTCTGGTGCAAACTCAATCAATACCAGCTTCTAGTATTGCTCAAATTCTCGCTGAATCCTTTTTAAAGGTGCGTAGAACTTCATTTCGAGTATGTATTTGACATTTGGTGAGACCATAGAAATGCTATTTTTGGGGGGTTAAACCAAGAGAAGCATCTGCAGATTCTGATGTCCGATTGAATCCAATCTGATCTTTGGCCTAGTAGTTGTACTGCAAACATTTCTCATGGGTTCATTCTTATCTGCTTGATTAGAGGAATCAGAGCAGTTCAGTTTGCATCAAGAAATTATGGACTTGTTTTTTCATTTTTTACATTGATGTATTTCCTTCAGGGACTATTAGCTGCACATCGTGGAGGATATATGGATTCTCAGAAGGAGGAAGGACCTGCTCCTCTGCTATGGAGATTCTCGGACTTCTTAAAGTGGGCTGAGCTTTGTCCTTCTGAGTCAGAAATTGGCCATGCATTAATGCGATTGGTTATCACCGGGCAAGAAATCCCCCATGCGTGTGAGGTAATTATGTGGTTAATTGGTTTCATTTGATGCCATTGTGTTGAAAAGCTTTAATCGTGCTTAATTTTTAAATCATGGGGATTAACCAAACCATTGCCAGCTATTGTGAAATTAATGCCACCATTTGTCATATATATTTCTATCTATCTAATTGAATCAACATAATCCCTATGGGCACGATTGGTATACTCTATGGGGTTAGGGGATATAGGATTAGGAGGGGGAAGGATTAGGGAGGGTGGAATTAAGCTCGATTGTCGAGTATGGTTTTATGATGGCTTTTGGTGCTACACCATATTAGAAAAACTAAGCATTGAAAAATTAAAACTTACTATAGTATTTTTATTTATAAGTAAATTTACTCAAAAGTGTTCTTTACTCATAAGTAAATTTTGATTCAATACTAAAAATTACTTGTAAGTGAATTTATTCACTTTTCTGAAAAACAATAAGCAATTGTTTTACATATAAGTGAATTTTTGTCTACAAATATGTTTTGATAACTTAATCTTTTCATACTTTTAATTAAAACAAGGTTTCTTTTCTGAAAAAGGAACTCTTGTATTATGTCAAAATAAATAACTTACTTATTTTTAATTTTGAATGTATTTTAACTTACTTATTTTTAACTCTGATTATTAAAATTTAATTTACTTATTTACTTGTAAGTAAAATTACTGATTTTGCAAAAGTACGTCTTTGTCAAGGCTTCCAGCCTCCAAGTCTAATCATATGTTCATTGGTCCCACATATCTACCTAAAACTCTGAATGAAAATGATGAGGACATTGATTTTTTATTATTTTGCTAGTTGGACTTTTATTTATGTTTGGACTTTTAGTTATGTAATTGGGCTTTTATAAAGGGTTTGGCCCAAGCCCGATCTCTCTATGTTTTTGTTTTGCTATATAAATCTAGTTTGCTATGTAATTGAAACAATTGATGAATGAATAAACTTTTGATGGTTTGTGGCAAAATTCTTCTTTTCCTATTTTCTTCTATTTCTTCTACTACTTCCGTCGATTCTTCTTCATCTACTGTTTCTTCCCTTAATATTCTCATCTTTATAGATCTGTTCTTGTTTTCAATTAATTGTTCCAGTTGGTGCTGCATAAGCAACCCATTTCCCATAATCCCCTCTAATCCCTAATCTCATGACGTGTTAAAATTATCGGGCTGACTTAACACACAACAAATCCCCAGGATAATTTTGATTCCTGGACTGCATGCACCAAACGTGGTATTGGATAATAATAATCCATATCTGGTCTAATGCGGGGTACTAAATGCACCCTAAAGATTTTTCATTTCAAACTCACTTGGTCTTTTCTCTCTCTCTGTTTTGCACCCCTTCACCACAAAGAAAAAGCCCTTCAACCTCATTTCAGCTAGTTAACGCGTTCTTTTGCTGGAAAATTGTGTTGCAGGTTGAGCTTCTCATTCTCTCCCATCACTTTTACAAGTCCTCAGCATGCCTTGATGGAGTTGATGTTCTTGTAGCTCTTGCAGCAGCCAGGGTAGAATCATATGTGTCGGAGGGTGATTTTTCATGTTTGGCTCGCCTGATAACAGGAGTTGGAAACTTCCATGCTCTTAATTTCATACTTGGAATTCTTATTGAAAATGGACAGCTAGATCTCCTCCTTCAAAAATACTCGGCTGCTGCAGATGCTAACAGTGGCACTGCTGAAGCTGTTAGAGGATTCCGAATGTCTGTTCTCACATCACTCAAGCAGTTTAACCCAAATGATCTTGATGCATTTGCAATGGTTAGTACAGCTGTGCTTTTGTAAATGATAGTGGTACCCCCCCCCCCCCCCCCT